>NC_064876.1:2325094-2404851 GCF_943734665.1 Anopheles aquasalis | reverse complement strand
TTTTTTACGAGCTTCACTCGCTTCGAAAGACGAACGCACGTGGCACGGGCGACTTTCAAAGACATTTCCTTCCATTTGTTGTGGGATCGTTGCTTTGGACAACACAACTTTGCTCTAGAACAAATAGCTTTCTTATAAGAGAACACAAGTCGTGCCCAGCGTGCCGCGATACAAGGAAGAGTTGCTGTTTTATTTATTTTTTGTTGCCTAGCTTCCGGAAATTCCGTGAACTTTCAATTTTTCACAAGCATTACATTCTAGCTCCTATTTAAAAAAGTTATACGTAGTTGATATCAAAACTTTCAAATCTGTAGCCATCTTTCGTGTCGACCGTTGAGGATAACGTCGGATACGTTCCCGAATGGTCCTGATCACTTTGTCAGTACTAGCCGACCGCTTTCGCCCCGATCTTTTTTTTTGTAATTCATTGAGGAAGTCTCAAGCTATCTTTCAATCGTTCGATGTACGAAATCGAGCTTCATTCCAAGATACTTCAAGGTTTTGAAAATAGGCTCCCTTGTTCAACATCGTTTTTTCATAACACAGACACGTAATCGTTTCGTGGTTACTAAAATTAGACCCGCAACATAAAATAGACCAATCCAACAGCCAAAATGTTAAGTAAACACTACAATTTGAGAAAACAATATTGACATTTGAACTAGGTGCTGTGTTCACATACCAAAATCGTCCAACAACAAAGTGTACGAGACATGGTGTAAAGAAAAAACTCAGGGACAAAATTTGAATGGTGCTAAACAGTAAACACTGTGGCAGATAATTGGGTTCTGTGAATTACATTTATCCGTTCATTTGCACAACAGATTGACGCCATTCCGAGCACGATTCTGGACGAAGTTGGACGCTCATTTCGACAATGGCAGTCGAAAACATGTTTGTGCACTTGTTTTTCAACTCTTTCTCTGTGCCGTTTCAATCAGTTCCTCCTCCGTTGTTTGCAATCAAATTGTTTACACTACAGCCTACGTTTGAATGTTTGCCCCAGCAAATTATCGATGGACAGTAGCCGGGAGACGTGGAAAGGGTTCGCAATCAGTTCGGTAGCCTGCTCCTTTTCGTCTAATTTCTGCCCAAAAAACAGGGATCATTTTTGACGATTTTTTTGTGACGTAACCATTCAACTATGTTCTTTCGAATGGCTGGCATATTAAACTGCAACTTTTGAAGAATATTTAGTGCTATTTGGGGGGAAGATTTAATAAAAACTTCATCCATGGCATCAAATTTAGGCAGTCGTGTCTTCGAAAAGATACTTTTTCCCGGTGCCCATCGTAGCTGCGTGATGGGTGATCAGAAATTTACAAATTGATACTCGTTGGAAAGATTACAAGTTTATCTAGGTAGCACCGGAGAGTTTTTGTTTATATTCCAATTTTTCGATTTTTGACAGACTTTTAAAGTCGATAAAGTGATGCTTTTTGCGATTTTGGCTAAAACACGATTTTTGGCGATTTGTTTATAAAAAAGTATAAACATTTTTCATAAAATCTCTACGGGGCTACCTAGCGAAGAGTGTACAGATTATGTGGCAAAAATTTCGCATCGATCGGTCAAGTAGTTTTTACGGTACTGAATCGAAACCAACTTTGAAAACGTTGGTTTTCAATCTTAAGATCAATGTTTAACTGAGGAATTCATTCATTGTGACCTTGTGGTTCTATAAAACAACGAAAGTTGTTGGGTACTGCAGCAAATAGCTCATAATTCTCACGGTCAATTAATACTAAGGCAAAAGAAAAAAGCCGCTTACTCCTCTTTAATGTAAAACAAAAGCGCAAATGGCGAATGGCTATACCAAAGCAGACAAGAAAGCAGTCACTGCGCTGCGCCGAACTTGCCCCCCCTCCAAGTCTCAATTCCCGGAATCGAGAGACGCCAGCGCCTATGGCTGAGCGGTCGATGGCGTCTCGCTGTACTGTAATGGTCTCGATCGACGTTTAATTGTTTGGGGGATTCCCTCATTATGTGACCATGGCTCTACTAGACGGGAGCCCAGCAGCGCAGGTAGACTGCGAAAACGTAAACAAAGTCGTAAGCTAAAACAAAACAATCAACGACTACGCTGCGAATGGCGTACCAAAGCAGAAGAACGGTCACTACTGCTGCACTGCACGTTCCCCCCCCCCGAAATTCCCGGAATCGATCTGGGTCGAAGACGACTCGGGGGGCTCGGAATCGACTGCGATTTTTTGCAGGCGTGAAATCGTGGGTGCGATTCCGTGCGCCTATTATTTATTTAGCGCCGTGGATTTAAAAACAATCTATAACTTTGTCAGTTTTGCGTCGATTGATTGCAAAAAAATACACAATACTCTTGAAATGATCAGCTTTCAGGGAAAAATACCGAAGCCCCCCCCCCCTTTAAATTGTTGAGCAATAGCGCAATGCAGTTGCTTCCCTTTTTTTTTCGCACCATCACGATTAGAGTTCGAATGATGGAGCTTCCAAACATTGTCTCCTAACTCACGGATAACTACATTTGATGCCGCATGTTTACTTTCCGCACTCCGATTGACCGTTTGCCGGATGAAAAATTGGCAAATTTTGTCTCTGCTTTTTTTTGGTTTGTTGTTTTAATACCTACCTTACCTCTGATCTGGCCACTTTTGCAACAACACTACGCGATATCACGCCCGAGAATGGGCAAAAACCGCATGGTTTTGGCATGTGGCCATCGGTGGATATCTGCCACTCCGCTCCATGTGCGTGTTGTGGTCGTTTGGCAAACCCGGTTTGCGTCACCCAGCGAGTCAACCAACGCCACCGACGACGACGAAGATGGTGTCGACGCGGCCCTCGGTTGGTTTTGGGGTTGGGCAAGAAGTGTGCGCACCCAAGCACCATCGGTATGGGCATCGGAACATGGTGTTGCGTGGCGCGCGACCTTCAACTGAACCGTTTGTCGCGTCGCATCCAACATCGCACGGCAGATATCGCGAAAGCGAAACGCACAGAGAGCTGGGTGGTTTTGTTGGGGGGGGGGAGAAGTGAAAGCGAGAGTGAGCACGGTTTTCCGCGCAAGGTCAGCGCGGATCCGAGCCGACGGACCATGAGAGCTTCTTCTCGCTCCGCTCGCTCGCAACCACTCCGTGGCCAGCCAGCGACTCCGAGACAGCCGACCACTCCTCGTTTGCCTGGCGATAACAGTGACGCCGAGATGCGTACGCGCCTGATTAGGGTGACGTGCCCGGCGAAGCGTTTACCTGGATGCTGTATTCGTTTTCACCAACAGAGAAAAAAAAAACAGAAGCGACAACAGACCGCACGGGTGGTCAGGGAATGAAAGGGTAGACTCTGCGCGCGCGCGCACGCGCGCGCTTCGCCTGAGTATGCGTGTGAGGCTGTAGGCTAAGGATGGCTTGCCGGGCATGCGCATTTCCGTATTCTCTGTGTGCGCCGGCGCTTTCCCGCACAAAAAAAAAAAAACCTGCGCCACCCCGTTTATCCTAGACCTAGGATCACCCTTCAATCAGTAGTAGTAGTAGTAGTAGTGTATCTCGCCTCGATCGGTCCCTTAATTCTGCCCTTGGTATTGGTGACCCGGGGCCAGGGATGCTTTTACCCCGCGGTGGGGTGCCCCATTTGTTCTCTCTTTGTGTGGTGGTGGTGTACGGGCAATGGCCATGGCTAATTTCGATACCTACCCCCGGGGGCCTCATATCGCTTTACCTGCCGAGCGTACTGTGCTATTGCAGCAGCACCAGCAGCAGCAGCAGCAGCAGCAGCAGTCAGTGTCAGTCGCTCGCTGTTCTCTGTTCTCGAGCAGAAGCCCAATTTTTGTGAGTGTTGTTTTTTTTTTTTTATTTCGATCCATCCGGACCGGGATTTGTCACCGTGCAAGTGTCCCAAGTGCAAGTTTTCCCTGTGATTTCGATTCCGTCCGATTCAACCGAAGCGAAGAAGCAGCACAGCGCAGAGTCAGCGCTTCCAACACACCGGGTCAACGCGGTTTTTCTCTGCATCCAACTCCTGCAGAATGCAGCGCCGCCGACGGCAACGCAGTAAGCGCATGAAAATGAAAATACAGGGTTACTGGCATGAATGTGTTACCGATGCAAAACACTATTACCTTTTTTGTTTGTAATGATTTTGTATTGATTTCAAAGACAAAATAGTTTTAAAACAATCAAATTTTCAGAAACTATTCGCTTGAGCTCAATGTGGCTACATTTTGGCTCGACTATAGCTTTTTAACGGTCCAAAAATAAAAAGTTGATGCTGCACGAATGCGATTTTGCGGTATTTTGGCTCGGTTCTCGTACAATCGCATTACATTAGCGCATCCATACTGGGGCTTATTTTTTAGTCCACACCTTGCTCTCTAACTTGAACCAGACGGAACGGTGCTCCATCGGATTTGCGTCTGGTTTGATGATTTTTTTTTCACCATTCTTGGTTCGCACGAGCTTTATGAGACGATTTCGAGTGTTGTGGGAACGTCCATGGTCTGTGACCGAAATGATTACGTGTTCACGGCTCTAAAGCACCGTCTGAAACATATTCTCGATAATGTGTCGCTTTTTATTTGACTCCAGGATCGATGAAAACACAGTTGAAGAGCGAAGCGCGTGAAGAAGTGAACAGTGAAGAAGGAAATTGCTACGAGTGGCCGTACCGAGGCTCAAATTCAAGTATGAACCATCGGTCAAGTAAACACGATCGCATTTTGGAGGTTAGGGACTGATTAATTTGAAATTTTTGACGCGAATTTCGTAGAATTGTGGCCTTCACTTTCCGAATCATTGCTGGCGGTGTTGCTGTTTGTTTTGGTTCACTTCCATAGCGTTTTGTAGTGCTATCACGTACCATTTATGGAGCGATAGAGTGACTGAGCTCACGAATTATAGCTGAAGGTTGTGATTTTCCAGCCAAATAATCACCATCACAGCTTTTATGTTTGCATTACATCACGATAAAAAAAAATCTACAAAACATAGTTCGCAAATGCTTTTGGTAGCTTGTAAACAATCTATTAAACTATAATTAAAACAATTTTGACGTCAATATTACGAGCAGTTTAAAAGATACAGCAGTGTGAAGTTGGGGTAACACTTCATATCAGTTACCCTGTAGGGGTTTTCCTCACATTTATTCCTTCGCTCGATATGTACGCTCTCGCGCGTGCGCACTGTCGCTCGCTCACTGTCTCACTGCACTATGGGTCGCGCGCGCGAGTGTGGCCAGAAAAAAAAAAAAACAAGAAAGAGGGGCCCCACAAATTCCGCTTTCCCCGGTACGGTCTCAATCGGAACCGCGGTAGACGCCGCAGATACCCAGAAGGGTTCCCCTAGCGTTCTCGCAAGGGCGTGTGGGAAGCTGGAAGCCGTGCGGATCTCGCTTCCTGGTCACCACAGCAACTAGAGGGACCAAAAAAAAAAAAACAAAAGAAAAAAAACCAACGACCTCACTGTGTGTGGTGCGTGTACCGTACTGGTGTACGTACACGCCCGGGTTTGGTTGGCTGCCGAGCCTCGGTAGCGGCCGAGCGTGATGATGATTCCGTGATATACCACCAGGCCCTCCTCCGCACCGCTCCGTCAAGCGGACAAGCGGCGTGCTCTCAGCGGACGCGGAAGGGGGTTTTTAGCCCCCGGGGGGAGGCTGGCCCACGGGTGAGAACGTCGTGAGCCATCGAGCCAGCAGCACATCGTTGGAAGTGTTGGGAAGCACGTGCGTATCCCCAAAAGGGAAAAAAAGGGTGCGTCGTGGTGGGGGGATGGGAAGTCCCACGGCGACGACGACGACGACGACGACGATTGTGTTGTGCGGTAATTGATTTTACGCTCTCTCTCTCGCTCTCTCTCTCTCTCTTGTGCTGCCAAAAACAAATAAAACAAAAAGCTGCCTGCAAATGTATTTAAAAAAAAAACAAGCACCATTAAAGAAAAAAAAAAGCCGAGAAGGCGTCTTGGCTCCCTTTTGGGGCGAAATGATCGCGCGGGGAACTACCTGGCGGGGGTGCACCTCTGCCTCTCTATTTCTGCGATTTCTGTCAAGTGACGGAATATAGGTACTTGGTGAAATATGAGTCACAAAACCAGGAAAGGGGTCAAGTGACCGCTCCTTATGTTTTTCGCTTGTATTATGCGAAACGATTAGCGCGATTTCTCTCTCTCTCCCTCTCTCTCTCTCTCTCTCCGTCCCTCACTACATGGCACATTTAGTAGACATTTTTTTTTTGTAGACATTTTTCACCCCTCTCAGGATCGCACTTGAAGCAGCACCTGCCTTATCGTCGTCGGATCGCTGGAAGTCGAGTGTCGTTATACCCTCCATTTCAACCCTTATCGAGCGATCGGTGTAGATTCGCAGAAAAGCGGTCAACGAAGGGTGCAACCACCCCTGTATTGCACCTTGCGTTCCGGTGGGGGGGGGGTTTGCGTGTCGTTGGCGTTCGGAACGAGCTCACTCCCAATGATAATAGAGATGTTCTAGCTGTTCTTTTGTGCCGAGAGCCACCACGTTTACGAGAAGGGGGTGAGTGGGGGGGAGGGTGTGTGACAGATGCTGGAGAAAAGGGCGAGCTGGAGGCTGACAAAGCTGGAGTCCGCTTACAGCTACAGCAGTACTGGCCGCAATGCCAAAACAAAACCAGAGATCACTACCGACCCAAAAGGGGGGGAGGGGGGGAGAGGGGTGGTGGTGAGGGATGCGCACGCGAGTGTATGAGCGGCACGAGCCGCTCGAAACCGTTCAACGCTCTAATAAGATTCATTAGCTCGAGCACAGAGAGAGAGAGAGAGAGAGAGAGAGAGAGAGAGAGAGAGAGAGAGAGGGGTCGGGGGATGGATGGCAAGGGGGTGGCCAGTGCCCTCTCTATCCAATTGTGCTCGCGGGACACAAAACGTGCGCCAAACGAACGCCACCAGCCGCCGCCACCAGCATTCACGATTCAATCGTTTCCCAAACCCCCCCCAGCCACCAAACGTTCCCACCACCCTCCTGTGGGGCGAACCGTGCGCGGCCTACAAGCGAACACACAACGGTTCACGCAATGGTTTGTGGTTTTTTTTTGTTTGTTTGTTTGTTTGTTTGTTTGTTTATTTGTTTTTTTTTTTGCATAACACGGAGCAGAGCAACGCTTTTGGTGGTCTTCAAATCTTCCACTGCTAAATGCCGCCCCGAACAACAAACCAAAAAAAAAAACGCCAGTTTTGAATGGAATGGACGAAACGAAGAAAAAAAAGGTGGAGTCTGCTTTATGCTACCGACCCGTAAATTCGTCACACAACTCTCAGGATGTTAATCCTCTCAGGGGGGGGGGGACACAACAAAAAAAAAAAAAAAAGGTGAAAAGCTACGACGCATTTCGTTTCGAACGCTTTTGTTGAAGACAGTCGGCTTTCTCGCTCTCTCTCTCTCTCTCGCCGCTCGGTCTCTCCGGTTTGCTTGATCTTCAATTAGGTTGTTCCGTACGCAAATTGAGTGAAAATGATTAGTGCCTTCTCTTCCCAGGGCTTTTTCCAGCAGCAGCAGCAGCAGCAGCATCAGCCGGGCCCTCATCCGTGCGATTGAGATACGCTAGGTTGCAAGGGCTGGGGTGAGAGGGAGTGGAGGGGGTGTCGGTGTCGTAGCAACCGACGCGTTTATTATATTGCAATTATACGGTCCCCCCCCCCCCCCCCCCCACCAACCAAACCAAGCTACTGGTGAGGGTGGAATTTTCCACCCCCCGTCCCCTACCACCCTTTATTTGTTTGCTTTTGGAAGGGGTGCTAATGAGGGGGGGCCAAAAACAGGAAGCAGCACTGTGACAGATTGTGAGCTGTTCGCCATTGATGGTTTTTGGCGGCCTTGAACCAGCGCCACCAGCGAGCGATCCGTCATCCGAGTCATGAGTGATTAGTGGGAAGGGTGGAGGCCCGGGGGCCGGGCCGGGCCGGGCGTGATTTTCTGTGGTTCGATTGACCACCATGCTACCTGCCCGGCATTCCTGCTCCTCGGTGGCGAAGGCGAAGTCACGTGAGCCGACTCCAAGCCCCTTCCCCCCCCCCCCCCCCCCCCCCCAAACCACGAGCCACCTATCTTATCACGAGGAGAGCAGCACTGGTTTTTTTTTTTGTTTTTTTATTTTATTTTTTTTTTGTTTTTGCTGCTGATTCTAGATCTAGCACTAGGAGGATCCCTTTACCGGGGCCTGCTCTCGGAGGACTCGGTCACTGGGTTTAAGGGTTGAAGGTTTTGCGGGTGCCTCCGGCCCGCCGTATCGTTCATCTTTGCAGAGGCCACCGAAGGGGAAGGTCGCCCGCCCGCCCGCCCGCCCAGCCGTCCTCTCGGGCTGTGGCGCGCCGGTGCAAGGCCGGTGCAGCTGCAACGCCCGATAAGCCGCCCCGAGGGGGGGGATGGTAGCGCTAATTGACACCGCTCGGCCGTCGTCGGCCCTCAACGGAACACAACGGGAAATGAGGGTGACATGGGGACGATCATCACCCACGGACCCGCGGGGGGGGGGGTGGTTGTTAGTGCATCATCTTGATCGGTTTGGGTCACCCGGTACCCGGTAGCCGTTTGCGAGTGAGTCACGCCCCCTATTGTGTGTGGAGGGGGTGGTGGTGTTAACTACCTTTTCATCCCTTCTGGGTCTAATCGTAAAACAAAAAAAAAAACAACGGTGAGGATCAAGCTCGAACTCGTGAGCCTGCGTGAGCTTAGCGCTTAATCTCCATGCGCAAAAGTTATTTTGGTCAACCGGGTGCCTAAGGAGGGGGGTGGGGAGTGCCTGGTCATAAACCACCCTTGCTATGAGTCATGCTCCTGCTGCTGCTGTTGCTGCTGCTGCTCGAACTTGGCATGGCATGATAACTAAATAGAAATAAAGATAGATAGAAAAATACAAAGAAAAAAAAAAGGAGAGAGAGAGAGAGAGAAAACGGGCGAGAAAGGTTCAAATGCGCACCCGTTTTGTTGTTGTTGTCAGAGATGAAAAAGGGTTCGTTCACGGGGAGGTGCCACGGTGCCACTACCAGGAAGCAATAGTGGTAGCTCGCAATGTCGATTGATGATGCGAGAGTGCTCTGGCTCTGTATTCTGCCACATTATTAGTGGACCAACTGGAAGCACGCGAGCACCCATTTCCACGAGCTCTTTCGCTCTCTCTCTCTCTCTCTCTCTCTCTCTCTCTCTCTCTCTCTCTGGCAGCGCTCACAAACCGAAGGCATTGTATACGCGATGATGATGCGCGCAACAGCTCGGCCCGCTAAGTCACTCACGCCGCGCTCGCGCGCCCGCACCTCTCTTATAAAGCTCCTGCGATCCTACGGGACGTATCTCAGTGCGGTGTCGGACGGACAGTGGTATAGACGTGGGCGCCGATCGTGATCCCGCGACCGCTAGTGTCGGTGCCTGTGTGCTTTTTTGTGTGGGGTATATGCGGGGAGTAGTAGTCGGCCCCAGTGCACCAGCACCAGTGGAGTTAAAAAGTCTCCACTGTAGTCCTGCGATCCATGCGTGATCCTCGGCAGTTCGTTGCCTAGTGAGTGTACCGGGTGCGCCATCTTAGTGGGTGTCTCTAGTCTCTAGTGGTCGTAATCGACTCCTTTGGCTTCGGATTTCGGCCTGGTGGGGGGGTGGTAGTAACAGTCGTGGTAGTAGTAGTAGTAGTAGTAGTTCGCCATTCCATTTAGTGCTTATACCAGTGCCCCAGGTGCGTCTACTCAACGTGGGTTGCTTGGATTCTTCGGTGTGCTTGGCAATTTTCCAAAAGAGGGGGGCGGGGGGGGGGGAAAACAAAGTGTGTTCGCATTATTTGTTGTGTGCAAGAATGTGCTGCTGGACTGCTGGCTACCGCGTATCACTATCAACTAGACCTCGCGCGCTCAATTTAACCCTCATGCAACCTCAGACAACCTCAGATCACCTCAGATGCTCTACTGGTCCTCTCTACTGGTCCTCCTGCTGCTGCTGCTGCACAAGACGGGGTTTAACGGGGTGGTGTTTGTTTTCCGGTTGGCGGTTGGCCTCACCACGTCCTCCTAAAGCTAGGTGTTCCACCTTAAATTTGGCCGCATAAAACAGGACACAGCTCAGGCCAGCCATAAGCTGGAAAGCACATGGAAAACACGGTGTCATTTTGTAGTTATTTTATTGAGCTATTGATAAAAAAAAATGAGGAGAAAACTATTATCCATCGTACAGCTGGATTTTTTTTTATCATTTTACCATGTTTCCTAAGTTTTTGCTTCATTACAGCCCAACATTGTTCGATTGGGCGAAATTGTGGGGGCAATTTGGTGGATTGAAAACAGTTTTTGGTATGAAATCAATGGAATGTTGTTTCGATACCAACCTATGTACCGCCGTACTGGCAGGGGCAGCTTGCGCTAAGCTCGCGCCAACACTTAACAGGACCTTTTGCGAGACCAATTCTTTGCACAAAATGGCCGTTCATGGATCGTTCCGTCATGGAATGGTTTGTTTGCAAGCCACAACGGCACAGAACGCTTTCCAAATTAGCCGTTTACGATCAATTTGTTATCTGCGTAAATGAACTTAAAACCTTCCTATTGTATTCCCTCTATGATTGCTGAAGTCAACTTTGCCTCGCCGTGTTGTTTTTTTTTTTTTAACAATTCACGTTTTACGTGAGATCCGTCAACCCTTCCCGGCCACGGATTTTGGCAATCAAGCGGTGTCCTGTGGAACTGTTTGGGCAATTTTCTGGCTTGATACCAACGCAAAACTTCCCACAAAATTATTTGTCACAACCTGATTGCACCTGCCGTAAGTTTTTCGGGCCAAATTACACTTTCCAGGAGAGTCCAGGATCTGTTGACAACGGTTTGATCAAGTTTAGCCCGTAGAATTGGGCATGCGTTTACACTTCTTCGCCCAGTAACGGTTGAATATGCGTACTTCAAGGTTTACTTGAATGAATTTTTGGGATTTTTCTCCACTCAAATCGAGTTTCCACAGTGAGTGTGCAGACGTTTTCTTTTTTCACCCTTCGTGTTCCATCGGCAATAACTTTTGAAGGTGTGGTTCGATGTTGACAATTTTTTTCCTCACTAAAAGAAGAGACTGTGACCTTTAAAACCGACACCAAACAGAGTAGCAAAGCAAAGACCACTAGGGGGCGCTACAATGAGTAGAAGAGTGCGGCCAAATATTAAGGTGTTCCAAGATTTATTACTCCCTCCCTCTCTCCCTCTCTAGCTCCCCCCCCCCCCCTTCCTTAGCCCTGGTGCCTTGGGTGGTTGTACCGTACCGTTTGTCGTTTTGTGGCTTTGTCTTCCCTACCCGTACCCTGCGCTCTCTCTCTCTCTCATCGGCTCATCACAATTTGTCTCTGCTCTCACCCTCATCCCTGCCTACCCCTTTTCTTCGCCCCCTCTACACCCTTCCAAATGCAGACTACGTACGTGGACGACGACGACGCTTCGCAAAACAATCAACATTCCGGCAACGTGGGCCCAAGTGTACTCTACTAGTGCAGCAGCAGCAAATCAACCGACGTGCGACGACAGCAAACCCGGAGGAGTAGTAGTGTGTGTACCCCAGGACGTGTGCGTCGGTGTGCCAGACCAGCGAAGCGGGTCAGCCTGGAGTGGCTAGCGGGTCTGTGTGGTCCGTTGACGCCGTTGCGACGGTCAGTGCCGGGCTTGGGTGGACGTGCCGGAACCGACGGCAGCAGCAGCAGCAGCAGCAGCAGCAGCACGCTCGGCCAGCCGTCCCCGGATCGCTGGATCGCTACCGGAGCGCGATCGTTCGGCCTCGGCCGGCCCACCATCGTACGGGTGCTCGGGCCACCGGGCCACATGGCAGTAGGCGGAAGCCGGTGCAAGCTGCCCTGCCGATAGACGGACCCGGCCCGTACCAGGACTCGTGCTCTCTCTCTCTCGCTCTCGCATCAAGTAAGCGCACGGCGCCCGCCTCGTCAATTATCCCTGGGAACGGGCAGCAGCAGTAGAGTGACAAAACTAACAGGCGGTACCAGGCGGCAGCGAAATAAAGCCGAGTGCCACCGCGTGACCACGGGATATCCGGGGAAAGATTGGCCGCCCAGAAGATGAAGCCAAACAGTGTGGCTAGCGAGCTGCGACCGGCGGTAACGGTGGCGGACGGGGTCACGGTGGTCGCGGGCGATGTGACGATACCGGTGGGTGAGGGGCGCCGGCGCAGCAGCACCCTTACGACGATCACCACCACCACCCCCGGTAGCCCGTTACCGTACGAGGCGCTGGACGCGGTACTGCTGGAGTGCCAGGGCCCGGTACCGCTCGGTACCGTGGTCACCGGTCCCAGCACCACCAGCACCACCAGCACCACCAGCACCACCCATCCACCGCGTCGTTCCTCCTCGAGCTCGAGCATCTTGGTGCGGCAGCGGCGCCGCTCGCACGACAACGGTGACGACGCACACCCGCCCCCAACGCCTGCACTACCGTTTCCGCTTGCGCTGCAGCAGCACCACCACCACCACCACCACCACCACCACCAGACCACCACCGACGGCAACGGAGCCACCGGCAACGACAGCCAGCTCCGGATCGATATGCGGGGCGCGACCGAGTTCTACCGGGTCGACGAGGACGGGTACCGTCCGTACACGATCACTGTGGCCGGCACTGGTGAGTTTGAGCGGCGAAACGGCCGTGTCGGCCGTCTTCACCATTTGCTTTTCCTTTTTTCTTCCTCCTGCTTCTTCTTCTTCTTCTTCTTCTTCTTCTTCTTCTTCTTCTTCTTTCCATTTCTTCTTTCGTCTTCCTTTTGCTGCATTTTTCTTCTTTCTTCTTGCTTCTTCTTCCTTCTTCTTCCTTCTTCTTCATCTTGTTTCTTGGCATATTTCCTTTTACATCGTCTGTCGCAAAGTAAATCAGGACTCTTTGCGCAGGAAAATTTCTGAGAATGCTATTTTAATGTGCGTATTTTCGTTTGAAAGGTGCATCCTTTAGGGACTTTCAGTCCGAATTTCATGGCATTTGGTCCACCGGAAGCAAAGTTATGGCGGCTAGAGTGGCAGTATGTTTTTGGGGTTGCTCTGGGACAAGCCTTCTGAACGGCCCCTCATTTCAGCATAATGTGTGTCTTTCATCCGCTAATGAAGCTTATCGAATAATTAAAAACCACAGGCTACCAGATCGGGTGGTTACGGGGCAGGAGTTTTCGATTAAAATACAGTTTTTGGTAAAAAAAAAAGCGTTAATGAGACGCCGCATTATGGGCGCAACAAGCGCCACCTTCCCTTTTCAGGATATTCTTGCAGGCTCCAACGAATGAGATGCATTAAACGCACCAAAACACCAATGTAATATACGGCAGTAACCGTTTAGGCTGGTAATTTCTTTTATTTTGCGAAAGTGCCGCACTCTTTCGATGCTTCTTGCCGTGAATTTCTTCCGAATAATGACCGGTTTAGAAACGCATCTACTCCTCATAAACTTTGCCACTGGATAGCCAATCATCACCACAAACGTACTGAATCAATTTGGTAACTCGTTTTACCGAGTTTACCGAGGGTTTTTTGGCCCTTCAGAAGGCTTGTACCGGCCAACCCAAAAACATACTGTACCTTGTTATGTGCCATAACTTTGCTTCCGGTGGGCCATATGTCAGTGAAATTTGGACTAAAAGTGCCCAAGAGATGTGCCACCTTTCAAACAAAAATACGCACATTAATGTAGCTTCACCAGAAAGGTTCTTATGGCAAAAAGTCCTGATTTACTTTGCGACAGACCGTGTATTTTGTTCAGTTCTTCTCCAACTCTTTCGTTTTTCTTTCTTCTTGTTTGTTAGTTCTTCTCCAACTTATTTCTCTTTCCTTTTTCTTATTTGTTATTTCTTCTAAAAATCGTTCTCTTTTAATCTCGCTCTATTGTGCACCCTCTTTCTCCCGCTCTCTCTCTCTCTCTCTCTCTCTCTCTCTCTCGTTCGCTCGTTCGCTCTTCGTCCATGACTGGGATTCTTGTCGCGCAAGCACACTAGAAGGTTCTCCCGCGGACTGTCGTTCGGTTTTCCACGGTGTTCCACCCCCTTAATCCGCCCATTTGCTCAACCCTTTGCTGCGCGACTCTTTCCGCACTCTCCGCTGCCTCTCGTTGGGTGTCAAGGGTTTCGCTACGCTTCACTTTTGTAGGCCACCCTTTTCCCGGACCTTCCGAGGAGATCTTTTACCCTTTTTTTGTTTTGTTTTTGTTTTTGCGAAGGGATGCCATCACCTTGACCATACCACCACTGCCCGGTACTGTCTAGCGACGGTCTGTCTGTCTGGCTGGCTGCTCCCAGTGGGAGGCAGTAAAACGATAAACCAGCCATGTCCGTCCGTTTTAAGCACGAAGCTCCGGGTTTGCGAACCTTGAACCGCCAAGGATATTTCCCAGACAATCCGTCGTCGTCGTCGTCGTCGTCGTCAGGCACTATAACTGGACCGTTTTATGGATCTGTGTTATGCTTTACTTTTTTTATGATGCGAACGCGCCCTCGGAGCTAATTGGATTGCAGCAGCAGCAGCAGCAACTCGCTCGAATCTCGAAGAAGCTCGCGACCCCACCGTGTGAACCTGGCCGGGTCGGGCCCCGGGGGGGCCTTGGCATCCTTTCGGGCATTCGGGCCGATTTGCAGCTAACGAAACCACCACCTCGCTCGCTCCCCCTCCACGTCGCAAAGGGCGCCGTTGCTCGCCCGATATGGAGATTATGGTGAATCTCTCGCTCGTGATGGTCGGTGGGCGAGCGCGCGCGCGCGCGCTCGCGTGCTATTTTATTATGCTGTGTACCACCCACCTTCGCCTCCAATTATGAGCTGCCGGTTGCCAGGTGCCATGAATCTGGCAGGCTCTAGAGAGGGGGGGGGGGGGGGGCATCATAAATCAATCGCTCGCTGAAGCCGCAAGCGAAAGAAGAGATTACAGAGACCCATGAGAGGGGAGGGGGGTGGGGGGGGGGGGATGGGAGACCATAGTATCTAGCGCAGACCACAGCAGCCTGCCAAAGACGGTATGTACTTTGATGTCGACTTTGACGACGACGATGAAATCAGTGATATGCGTTCTAGCGCCTAGAAAAAGAGATAGAGAGAGAGAGAGAGAGAGAGAGAGAGTGAGAGAGAGAGAGTGAGAGAGAGAGAAGCTTGAGGGATACTTCGTAGTAGTATCGCGCCGGTCGCAGCTTCGATAGGGCCTCTATCTCTCTCTCTCTCTCTCTCTCTCTCTCTCTCTCTCTCTCTCTCTCTCTCTCTCTCTCTCGTTCTCTCTCTCTCTCTCTCTCTCACACACTCCACCGATCATTCCACCGATACCAGCCCGGTACTTTGCCTTATCTGCTCCGCGTTGCGGCTCATGCCGCGATGTTCGATGTGAAGTGCGACCCAAAACGCGACATCGATCGCTCCGCTCCCTCCCCCCGCCCCTGGCAAATGGCAACTCACGTTTTCCGTGGTCACCGAACGGACCTCGTCCAGCACGATCGTTTAATGATCTAGATAGCGGCCATCATCGCCATCATCTGCTGCACTTTCTCGTAGCAGCAGCAGCAGCAGCGAGAACTGTCAACGTGACTTCCTCCTACAACTCTCGCCCCTGGGCCTCTCTCTCTCTCTCTCTCTCTCTGTCTGTCTGCCAGGTACTGCGTTGTGTCACGCTCGCTCAAGTGCCCCCGGGGGGCCCCGGCTACTTATCACTTATCACAGCGAGATGCGCATCTAAATTGTTGCAGAATGTTGTTGTCGTTAACTTTGTTCCTGCTGCTGTTGTTGTTGGTCACACAACAAACAAAAAAAAAAAAAAAAGCAAGTCTTGCAAACAACAATCGACGGGGTAGCGAAACAAAACAAAACAAAAAAAAAGCACGGTGAACATATTGTGCGACATCATTGGAGGAGTGGCCAGCAAAGACAAATCCAGGGCCGCGACTAACTGCCGGTGAAATCCCGATGGGGCCCGATTTCGATGCGCACAGACGCACAGGAAAACAAAAAAAAAAAAAGAACCAGACACAAAGTGTGCACACCGATCCGATTTTGCAGCCTTCCGGAGTGTGTGTTTCGTTTTTTTTTTGTTTTGTTAAATCTGTGTTTTTTCTTCTACTTAATCTTTCATCTCGTTGGTTGTTGTTGTTGCGGTTTTTTTTTCTCCTTCCCGAGCCCGCTTTAACTGTTTCCTGTTCGCTGACTCACCCCTCCCTAACGCGATGATTAGTTTTGAAACCTCTAGCCCCCTCCCTCCCTCCCTTGCCCTCTAATCCTTTTTCCGCATGCATGCATGCTTGTTGGCGTGTTGGCGATTCGGTTTCGGGTTTGTTCCCGTGCAGAACCGATTCTGCATGCCAGCCAGCCGCGCTCTATTCGTTCCTGGTAGTGGTAGTGCATTTAACCAACAGACAGACAGACAGACAGACAGAGCAGGATAGTTCTAATGGTTGGCCTGCTACGCCCAGGATGACGTCAATTGGGGCAAATGGGGCAGGAAACGGTTCCGCGGCTTGAATGCAATGTGATGTCAATGTTTTTGGTGTTTTATTTTTCTTCCTCTTTTTTCTTTTCTCGCCTCGCGGCAATTTTCAAAAATTTGCCACACATAAACTGCCAGTGCTGTGTTTGTGTCATGCGGAGCATGAACTATAAAGAAAAAAAAAACCATCATTCGATGAGAATGAAAAAAAATAGCACAAAAAAAATGGCAACGGAAACGGAACAATTGTCACATCGAATGGCCGAATTGTCCACCACGCCACGTGAGACACCGTGAGGGTGCGTGCGAATTGGTGGTTTCCGCTTCCGCGACCGCGCAGAGTGCACCGCGACCGCGCAGAAACTGGTGCCACTGCCTCGCTACTCGCTAGTAAACTCACTTAATTGCAGCTAGTTGGCTAATCGTGCATCGTGTTCGTTCGCGTTCACCGCGCCAACCGCAACCTTGACACACCGTTCGACACAAAGCATGCGATTCGGCGAAGCATAAGGCGCTGAGGAGCTGTACTTGCCGCACCGATCGCGACAGAGCGATAGACGGGCGGTGATCGTATGCAAAATGCGGTACATTTCCACCACGCTTGCCAATGGGTAATCAGGCGACGAGACGAGGGCGTCACCGAAAAGGGGCTAATAATGATGATGATGATGATGGTGATGGCGGGTGGAAATGGCGTTCGTCATTTCGATGGGCGATGCCATCAGCACGCCATCCGAGACTTACTCGTCTCTCTGTCTCTCTGTCTCTCTGTCTCTCTGGCATTTTCCTGGGCATTTCCACTGTGCTGTTGCAGTGGAAATGCTGTGTGTTCTACTGCTGCACAAGCATCTACATATTTGTTTATCTGTTTCTGTGTATACAACTTGCTATAGCCGCACTCACAATTTTCAGGTATCTTCCAAACCGTTTTATTTTAATTCAAGTTCTGGTTTTTTGGGATGTTTTTGGGTGCTTCGGTATTTAATTAATTTTTAACATTGTTCCCTGAATGCTGATTCCTTCTAGAACATTGCGTATATTTTTTGGATCAATCGAGGAAGAACTGATCAAGCTATAGATTTTTAAAAACGTTCGTTTCATACAAGGCTTTAAAGAGCGTTTCCCCAACAAGATCGCGTTTTCAAAGTCGGTGCCCACTCAGTACCGCAAAAACTACTGGGCCGATTGATATGAAATTTTAAACGCATAATCTGTACACTGTTTGCCAGGTAGTCCCGTCGAGATTTCATGAAAATGGTTGATACTTTGTTTTCAACAAATCTATAAAAAACCGTGTTTTTAAGCAAAATGACGAAACGGTTTTTCAACTTAATAAAGCTGCCAAAAATGGAAAAATAAGAAAATTAACAAAAACTCTTCGGGGCTACCTGCATAAACTTAAAATCTTTCAAACGAGTATCGAATTGTATTTTTCCGATGACCCATCACGCAGCTACGATGGGCAACGGAAAAAAAAACCCTTCCGCAAACGCTCCCTCATTAAATTGATGCCATGGATGAAGTTTTTATTAAATCTTCACCAAACTAGAACCAAATATTCCAGAAAAGTTGTAGTTTAATATGACGTACACTTGAAAGAATAAAACTGATTGGGTACGTCACAAAAAATCTTCAAATATTATCCTTTTCTTGGGCCAGAAATTACCGAAGCCCCCCGCTTAAGTGTGCAGCTCAATTTGGCCCCCACGCTTGCTAAGGTGGTCTCAAAGAATAGATAAAAGTTCCACGGTGCTGTCTGGTAGGTTTTCGAGCTACATGACCCTTTAAACATGTTTTTCATTAGCAAAAAAAAACAAACCAAAACCATGGTTGAATATCCACAAAATCAGATTTTGTTTGGAAATGATGTGCTGCTTAGTCTTGTACTAAATCTATTAGAAATCGTGTGACGAACGTTAGGTAGATGGACAAATGCGGATGAATATTAATAGAGCAGCAGCATTATGCATAAGTTATCAGTTCTAGAAGCGGAAGAAGATACGGACCTAAAACTGATGAAAAACATGCTTAAAAGTTAAACCAAAAGTTAATTTTTCTATGTGATTATGGGTTCGGAAAAGCAAACTTATTCTTTTTGTCTCTATTATTTGATTATGTTTTTCTTACTATTATCTCTCTCTCTCCCGCCCGCTCTCTGCCACCGGCATTACAGGCGATGGAGCAGGAGGCAAGGTCGGCAACCACCAGCCCCTATCGTCGAGCGGTTCGCTAGCGTCCATCATCACGACGTCGATCGCGTCATCGGAACCGGATCATCGGGGCGGAACCATCAGCAGCACCGGAACCGGCAGCCTGGCCGGGCTGGATGAGGGCGAACCAGTGGTGGTCGGTGGATCGAAGGGCCACCCGAGGACGGCGCGCGCAGGTGATGGCGACGGCGGGCTCGGTGGCACCATCGGTGGTGACGCTTCGGGCATCGGCGGCGGCGCCGGCGGTACGGATGGCGACGGTGGTGAGGTGGTGTCGTCGGGGCGTACCGGGGCCGCTGGACTTCGGCCCGAGAAGTGGTGGCAGACGACGATACAGATTGCGATCCCGTTCTTTATCGCCGGTATCGGTACGATCGGTGCCGGCATCATACTTGGCCGTGTCGAGGTAAGTGACCCAACCCAGTGGTCAATGGTAGGGCGGGCCCAGGTATTCCCCGGTTCGCATCAAGTGGCCCCTTGGCCCCCCCTTGAAGGCACCAGACGTCCTTGAACCCCCGCTCCCCCTCCCCCGCGTTGAACGTTATTTGTGCTTCGCGTAGCGCGAAGCACTTCAGTGAAAAAAGTGAATTCCAAACCCGGGGTGGATCCCCCTTTCGTGCGCCCTGTTAGAGCCGAGCTCGTGTCCGGTTGTCAACTGATCTGCCGACAGCACACACACAAACAACTCAGCGTTAATGGTCAGACAGTCAGAGCTTTCACCTTCCGTTCGCACCTTCCTGAATCTCCCACAGGGACGCAGCTCGTTCGGCGAAGACTCGACCTTTATCAGCTTCCTGGCCTCGGTAAAGCGTGTGTTTGCGTGCGTGCGTGCGTGCGTGCGTGCGTTCGTGTGTGTCTGTTTGATGGTTTTGATCGCTTCCATGCATGGCTCCCTGACGATAAAAATGATGCTGATTCTTGGCTGATTTTCTCACAACAATCTAATCGCCTGCAATTGACAGTTTACGCGCGCACTAACCGCTAACCCAAATCATGGTTACGCCTAATATTTGCGTCGCATGAAATAAGGGCACAGCTTAGGCCAGTAATAAGCTGGAAACACATGGAAAACGGTCTGTTTTTGTAGGTATTTTATACTGGCTCTGCATAAAAAAAATAACGATTGAATTAGTGGGCCCCGATGCGTACAATTTACACACTTTTGGTTTTTTTTTATGTTACAAACAATGTGCTGCACAGAAGTGGAAAAAGTCTCATTGGCTAGTTTTTTCCCACCATTTGCACATTATAGTGGGATTTTTTTTTACTCATTTTATCCCTGTTTCTTCAGTATGTTGTGTTCCATAATAGCCGGCAATTTAATTGTATTGGACAATACTGTGGGCAATTTGGGACTTTGGTGCTGTAGTGGCAACTTGCTTAGTCGTGCCAAAAATTTAACGGGACCTTTTCATAAAAGGGGCCTAAGAGCATTTGGTTTTGTAAAACTGCATTTACTTTTTTACATTTTTCCCTGAATGCTGATCCCTGCAAGAATATTGTGTAAAATTTTCACCTCACTTGAAGACAAACTGACCAAGATATTGATTTTGGAATGCATTTGCAGACACGCATTTCTTAATTTGATGCCACGGACGAAAGTTTATTTAAACAAAAACCAAGCAAAATACGTCAAAATTTTCTTCAAAAGTTGTAGTTTATTGTGGCATTTGCAAAAATATAAATCGGTAGATGCTTTGTTTCTAAACAAATCATCAAAAATGAGTCGATTTTTGGTACGAATCGAAAGACTCATAAGCGACGAACCCGGTTTGACAAATCTGTCACCGTTACACCATAGAACACTTCATCTGTACACTATTTGCAACGTAGCTTCGTTGAGCGTTGCGTATCGTATTCAACTGAGTCTCTTGACTTAATAAAAGGTAGAAATGATCTTTTCCAGACATTCTTCTGTGTACAAACGGCCGTTCACGGACCCTCCTGTGATGAAAACGTTCACTTTCAAACCACAACTACAAATTGCTTTCCAAATTTAAGAGTTTACGGGCAATTTCTAGATGCGTAAATGAACTTAAACCTTCCTATGGTATTCCCCTATGTTTGCTTAGGTCAAATTTGCCTCCCGGTTTTTGTGAAAATGCAGATTTACGTGGGTTTTTCCCCAATCTAATCGAGTTTTCAAAATGAGTGTGCAGACATATTTTTTTCACCCTTCGTGTTCCTTCGGCGATAACTTTTGAAGATATGGTTTGATTTTGACGATTTTTTCCTCACTAAAAGAAGAGACTATGGCCTTTAAAAAAACCTCAACAGAGTAGCAATGCGATCACTAGAAGCGCTACAGTGAGCAAAAGTGTGCGGCCAAATATTAAGCGTTCCATTCGTTCCAAGCCTCAGCTAACCTGACCTGACCGCAAACCCTGTAACGCATTTTCTTCCTTCCTTCCTTCCACTCCGGCAGCACTGGAAGGTGTTCAAGCATGTGACGGAACTGTTCATCCTGGTGCCGGCCCTGCTCGGTCTGAAGGGTAACCTCGACATGTGCCTCGCGTCACGGCTATCGACCCAGGCGAACCTCGGCAACATGACGAGCAAGCGCGAGATCCTGCACATGATCGTGGGGAACATTGCGCTGGTACAGGTGCAGGCCATCGTTGCCGCCTTCATCGTGTCGATCTTCGCCATCTCGGTGGGTGCGATCATGAACGGGAACTTTGTGTTCGATCACGCGATGCTGCTGACCGCGGCCAGCATGTTTACCGCGACCACCTCCTGCTTCGTGCTGGGTAAGTGAGCCCGGCAGTGCGCCAGTGTCTCTATCGCCAGTGACTGATCGCAATCTTTTAACGCTTTTCGGTTTTTTTTGGGGCAGACTTTGTGCTAGTGGCTGTGATTTTACTGTCGAATCGCTACCAGATGAACCCGGACAACCTGGCGACACCGCTGGCGGCCTCGATCGGTGACGTGGTTTCGATCTCGTTGCTCTCCTTCATCGCCACGCAACTGTTTGATAACATCGGTAAGTATTGGGGCACCCCTTTCCCCTCTCTGAATGTCCTTCTGAACCGAATCGCAATCGCCACACAGACACGCACCTCTGGATCACGTTCGCCGTGATCATCGCCTACTTCATGCTGTTACCGATGTGGGTATTCATAGTATTAAGGAACAAATACACGCGCACGGTGCTAACCTCTGGCTGGGTACCGGTGCTGTCCGCTCTCTTCATAAGCGGGTAAGTGGTAACTCTTTTTTTTTTTTTTTTTTTTTAAAAAGAAGCTTCAGCCTAGTTACTAATAAAAAAAAACAAACACTCATTTCGCCCCTTTTTCCTTCGCTTGCAGCATGGGCGGACTGGTGCTGGACACGGCGGTTGGCATTTTCAACGGGTTCGTGGTGTTCCAGCCCATCATCAACGGTATCGGTGGCAATCTCGTGTCGGTGCAGGCCAGCAAAATCTCAACGATGCTGCACCAGAGCTCGATCCTGGGCATCATTCCGCCGCACATCAACATCTTCGAGCTGCCCTGGAAGGCCCTGTTCAAAGGAGGTCAGTCGCGCGGGGGGGGGGGGGGGGGGGCGGCGTGCTTTACCCAGGGGCATACATGAAAGGCCGAGCTTTTTTTGTCCTTCTAAAGCTGCCATCTAGCGCCAACTGGTGGTGTGCAGTCAGTCAAAGTGTTTGATTTTGTTTGCATTAGGCATCCGGTAAACATAATCGGTGTGCATTTCATTCTAAATTTAACACTGTAACGAATATTTTAAACGCGCTTACGGGGGGATTCGGTAATTTCTGGCCAACAAAAAGGATCATTTTTGACGAATTTTTGTGACGTAATCATTCAGTGTTATTCTTTCAACTGAATGGCATATTAAACTGCAACGTTTGAAGAATATTTGGCGCTATTTTGAGGGAGATTGATTAAAAACTTCATCCGTGGCATCAAATTTAAAAAGCCGTGTCTTTGAAAGGATACCTTTTCACGGTGCTCATCGTAGCTGCGTGATGGGTCATTTAAAACAATACAAATCGATACTTGTCTGAAAGAATATAAGTTCGTCTAGGTAGCCCCGACAAGTTTTTGTTGATATTCCTATTTCTCGATTTTTGGCTGCGTTATGAAGTGGAAAAAGTGATGCTTTTTGTCAGTTTTGCCTAAAAACACGATTTTGATTGATTTGTTTCGATAAAAATGTCAACAATTTTCATGATATCTCGATTGGCCATAGACTTTGAAGAATAATTTCTGAACCTTTTTCCAAGAAAAAGCGCAAATGTTTCGCCCAAGAAAAAAATAAAAAAAGAACGCTTTGCATATGCATCACACCTGGTATTTGCACTTGTGGAGCTCCTAACCTGTCTAACCTTGATTTTCATTCCTTTCGCTCCGTTCCGCACCCGCACTGTAGTGCCGTACGCCAAGACGGCCCGCATACTGGTGCTGATGTCGTTGCCCGGCCAGGTCCTGTTCATCTTCGCCGCCGACTACATCCACATGCAGCGCTCGACGATCGGGGCACCGTTCGTGCTCTCCTATCTCCTCGTCAGCACGATCCAGGTAAGGGACCTCCCCAAAAAAAAACCACCCCTTCCCGACCCCTTCCACACTGAGCTAATGTGGCTTTTTTCCTTCTCTCCTCACCGTCTGTTTGCAGATCATGCTGCTACTGTACATTGCGCACGTCATCATCCATCTGATGTGGAAGTGGAAGATCGATCCGGACAACTCGGCCATCCCGTACCTGACGGCCCTCGGCGATCTGCTCGGTTCGAGCTTCCTGATGCTGGCGTTCCTGTTTCTCCGCTCCATCGGGCACCCGTACGGCGAGGAACCGGACGAGCAGGAGCTCGTGTTCGGCTTGCTACCGTCAACCGAGGCGGCAAGTCTGCTGGGCCCGACCACCACCAGCAGCCCCGATGGCAGCAGTTTCGGTGGCGATGCGTTTTCCTCTGATCTGATAACTGGTGCGGCCGGCATCTAGGGCGCCCTCTCCCATGCCGCTGAGGATGAGTGTGAACGAGTGAGCGCACAGAAAAAGGAGAAAAAGAGAGAGCAGGGAGAGCAGGAAGAGCAGTGAGAGCAGGGAGAGAGAAAGAAAGAGAGAGAGGAAGTAACCGTACAATAACCAAAACTCTTAAAAAAAAAACTAAACACCGCGGTTGCAGCTCCCCCTCCCCCCCAGCAAGAGCACAGTCTGTCTTTCTCTCCATCTCTCCCTCTCTCCCTCTCTCCCTCTATCTCACAAACACTTGCTCGAGGACACGCGTAGTTAGTGGCGTGGCGGCGAGATCAATTCAGAATAATTTGACGTCCCTGTAGCAAAACCTTCCGAACCAGACCAGAGTCCCGGGACCTCCCAAAAACCTCCGCTTCGGTCGCTCGATAGATAAAGGGAGCACGGCCTGGCCGCCGCTTCGTTCTGAGTTCTGGTTAATCACGCGTCGGACGCATCCTCTTCTTTTTCCAGTATTAAGCGGTTAGCGTATTAGTTTGCGTCGGTTAGCCACCCAGGTAGGCAGGACAATGCATTTCCCTCTTGCGCGTCCAAAAAAAAAATATTTCCTTCCAAATGTGTGTGCTGACAGAGAGAGAGAGAGAGAGAGAGAGAAAATTTGTCAAAAGGATCGTGAGAGGATGCAGATAGCGAAGCAGACAGATGACTGGCGGCTACTGGGGAATAATCGTGCCCGACACCATAGGGTAATTACTTAATTTATATATCCGCGGGTTAGCAAAAGGAAAAAAAAACAGTGTTTAAAAGAGATAAAGACGAGCGAGATAGAGGACGAAAAAAAAAAGAGAGAGAGAGAGATTGGGCGATCGACGATCAGGCTCTCGAGATCTGGGACGGGGCCAGGATCAGGGCCGTACCTACCAGACATCGACCAGCCGATGGGGAAAATTATGCGGCGGCGATGTGGTTAGTGGACGCGCAGGAAAAGGGACCCGGCGCTGGGAAGCGGTGGCGCACCGTGTTCGTCATTTCCCATTCATTTCATGTTCTTAATTTAAACTAGCATTACAAGCCGGCCTCCGCGCCAGACAGACGGTTCCGTCGACATTAGTGTGTAAAGTAAAAGAAGCAGACAGACAGAGGGGGAGAGAGAATAAACAACTAATTATTAGAAACGGAGCGATGGAACAAAATGTGAGAAGGGGAGCGTGAAGCACGGTGTTTCCAAGAAGAAGAGTTAGCAAACAGTAATAGTAATAGTACTAGTAGTAGTAGTAGTAGTAGTAGTAGTAGTAGTAGTAGCAGCAGCAACATTTGAGCCGTTGTAGAAAGAAGAAACAAGATGCAGTAGTGGGCTCCCCGTACCCCCCCGTACTCCCCCATCGAACACACTGTGCATTCTCTGTGCAAAGCGCCGGGGGTTCGGAGTCGGAGTGTTGCTGGTGCTCCATTTATGCTGGTCCGCCATTTGCCCCTGAACTGCTAGCTAGCATGCATGGGGGGGGGGGGGGGGGGGGGACATTTCACAAACGGACACCTTCACGCACTGTCCACAAAAAAACAAACCGATGCCATTTAACACATCGAAAATGGATTTCTGTATTTTCTTTTTCTTTTTTCTGTTTCTGTTTTATTTCACATCATTTACACGCATACAGACAAACATGTATAGCAGGTGTATGCGCATGAAAGCGTCTTTTTCTTTCTAAAGCTGCCACCTAGCGCCAAATCGAGCTGTAAAGTCAGTCTGAGTGTTTCCGTTAAACATAATCGCTGTACAATTTTTCTAAATGTAACACTTCTGTTCAACCATTTTTATTGCGCTTAAAATATCAAGTTCCGTTCCTCAAAACGGGCTACTCGCGGACATCGTTGGTTTTTTACCTCCATTTGAAAAAAATCAGTGGAAAACAAAGTGTGGTTTAAACATTTTAAAAGTAGTGATATTGATGCGAGTATCACCAACCAGCGAAAATTGTTAAAAGACATAAAAATTGCAGGCCTTGTCGGCCAAAAAAGGGTTACGTATGATCGTTACAAGCAACAGAAAAAAAAATCAACCACAAATATCAAAAAGCGACAATATTGACACCTATTTCGCGCGATGCAAAAAGCTCCGCCACCGCCGCGCAGAATATCGACCAAGGACACGCCACAATTGGTAACAATTACCACCTGTCGCTAACGCACCAGACTTGACTCGCTGTGTAGTAGTTATCCGCGTTTCAATGAGAACGGCCGCAGTGTTCGGTTTTTTTTTTATGTTAAAGAATCTGTTTATTCGTGACAGCAAATTAAATCAATCTCTATCAGATGAACATTCATTTGTATTCGTGGGGGGGGGGGGGGTGGGGCAGGAAATGTGACCGAGCAGCGTTTCTTTTTTTACGATTTGTTTGAAAAACTGAATCGGTTTGGAAAAAATGGTACAGATTGGCGGTTTTTTCAAAAATTGCCCAAGAAATAATTTAAAATGTGTCGCTAACGATTGGCCATTGTCCTTTGGAGAATAATTTATACACCCTTTTCCAAGGAAAAGCGCAATTTTTTCGCCAAACAAAAAGCACGGTTTGCATATGCATCACACCTGGTATATAAATTTTGGGGTTTTCTCTTTATCATTGTGCAAGTTTGAGCGCCGCGAGCGTCTTTTGGGTTCTTTCCGTGCACTCCGGATGGCCGTGACACGTGAATTGGTGCTCGATGCTGCTGCTGCTGCTGCTGCTGCTGCGGGGTGTGTCACAGAAGGCGGCAAGGTGGTAATGAACGTAGGTAAGGGCTGTACTTAAGGTTAAGGATAACACGAATGAAGTGCCTAGTGAAAGCGATGTAAACTCCCCCCCGCCGGGGGGAAAGGGGAACGCAGACAGAGGGGAGGTGGTGGTTGGTAGAAAAAAAAGAGAAAGAGAGAGAGAGAGAGAGAGAGAAGGTGGAGCCAGGCCGCTGCTTCCAATTTCAATTCCAATTCGCACGGAGCAGCCACTGCTGCACCCATTTTGCTCAAAGAACTGTTTGGGTGAGGCCGCACGAGAAAAGAGGGAGGGGAGGTGTCCGCGGCAGCAACGAAGCGCGGCAGCTTATCTGTGACAATAACGTTTAACAACTTGGTTGGTCTCGCCTGGATTCGCCTAGCCTTCGCCCAGTCTCGAGAAAAGGGAAATTGCTAAAGAAAGAGGGTGGGTGGGGGGAGGGGGGGGGGAGGTTTGGGGGGACTACGTTGCCATAGCTAGGTACCGCACGGGGAGGAGGAGGCGGAATGGGGAGGAGAGGAAATCAAAGAAAACCTTTTCATTGTGATAAAGGGCGATAGATAGCCCTGGGGGGGGGGGGCGGGTTGTGCTGCGCGGAGGACTTGGAGGTTTATCGAGAGTAAAACTAGCACCAAGGTGCACTAACCTTTTGGGAGGGGTGCGGGGGAGGAGTGGGGGGAGGGGAGGGGGGCACATTAAATAAAGCCATTACCAATGCTCTCACCTCCTTGCTCTTTTCCTCACCGTTTTTTTTTTGCAACGTACCGGAAGAGAGAGAGAGAGAGAGAGAGAGAGAGAGAGAGAGAGAAAGAGTGGCGCAAAAGGTACGGGGGGAAAAAGGGCAACAAAGGGAATGGATGGGGATGATGGGGGGATGAATTGATCGAACGGGCAGCGTTCTTCTTCTGTCCAAAAGTGATAAAGCGGTTGAATTGAATGATATGGCACCACTCCTGCAAAACGGCAAACAGTCTACTATAATGAAATAAAGAAAGAAGATTTAAGAGCGAGCGAGTGAAAGGCGAACGAGAGAACAGAAGAGACAGAAAAGGCGCAGGTGAGAGGAGAGTATATTTTTTACCAGAGCAGGATAAGAGAAGAGTCACAGGGAGGGGCGGGATGAGGGGGTGATCTTGTGCCGAATGTAGTGGGTGGGAAGTGAAGCGGGGTAGGGGAAGTGGTTAATAGGGAAGGTTGATCCTTAGACAGCATCCTTAAACAATTCCAATATTAACGTTTAACAAACAAACAAACAAACAAACAAACAAAAAACCATGTATAGAAACAGAGAAAAAAAAAAGGGAGAGAAATCATGTGCGAGTGCGTATGCGTGTCTGTATCGGTGTGCATGTGTGGGACACTGGTGTACCGGTTCTTCGTAGGTGTCCTCCCCCCCCCCCCCCCACCCCTCCGCCCCTTCCCCCGTTCTCTTTTGCTCATTCTCAGTGCCCTTGATTTTCGCTCGAAACGCCAACGCTAAACTCAATGCTGGCGTGATATCACGTAGAAGCCCTTGTGCCTTCCTCTGCAGATTCCCCCTCCCCTTTCTCCCCTACATTTAGCTTCACCATAAACCCTTAACCGCAATTATGCAACCGGCTGGTAAACAGAAACAGCAGCAGCAGCAGCAGCAGCAGTGGCAACAGTTGAATCCGCGCCAGTAAAACGGGCATATTTTTTTTGGGGCAACTAAGTACACACATCCACACCAACACGGACACGCACCACACACGCGCCACCCGTATTATAAATGTTCGCAAAACGCAAAAAAACAAACACACAAAAAACAAACCAAAAAAATAAAACAACAAAACCGCGGCGCGAGTGGGCGTCGCGATGGATAAACAATAAACGAAAACCATAACCTCCGTTGTTGAAGAAACCAACCAAGGAAAAGAGAGAGTGAGAGAGAGAAAGAGAGAGGGAGAGAGTGTGTTTTTTTCCTGGGAATTGGTGGAGCCTTTGCCGCTTTTTCTTTCTCCTTTGGCCTTCATCGGTGGCGTGTGTGACCTTGCACTTGAGCAGCGTTTCGGACGTGTGCAAGAAAGAAACTAGAAGTAGAAGAGAGAGCGAGAGGGAGAGGGAGAGCGAGTGCAGCGAAGGCAACATCGACCTGGATTCATTAGACCGGGTTCCATCAACAGTAGCCACGTGCGCAAAGCGCGAGCCGCAACACAACTTTATTGAACAACTGCCGCGCTTTTCTCTACTCCCCTTCCTTCCCCTTTCATTAGCGATACACCATTTCTGACGGATGCAGCAGGTAAGGACACCGCTTTTCCAGAGTAAAAGCCGAGCCTTCCTCCGTTCACATTTAAAAACACAAATCCTGCCGGTATGTAATTGTATATCTGTATGTATGCATGTATATGTATATAATGTGTGTATAGAGTGAATATATACATACATAAGTTTACATGTTTCATGGTAGCTTCTCTATTGATCTTTGCTGCGGAAGGCGAATGTCATTTTCATCATAATTATAAATGCTAATAGAGAGAGAGAGAAAGAGAGAGAGAGAGAGAGAGAGAGAGAGAGAGAGAGAGAGAGAGAGAGAGAGAGAAAGTGAAAGCCAATGCCTCGCAGTACGTGGAAGAGGGAGCGCACGGTCAGCGCAAGAAGATTTACACTCACTGCCACCCACGGATGCTGCGCATTATACGATCTCTCTCGCGCTTCCTCGTGCCTACACCTTCCTACACTACCGACCGGCACAAACCCGGTAATGGCCCGGTTGTATGTAGGATGAAAATCATTCCCCTAATGGCACTTAATTTAAAACTGAACGGACAATGGACACGGAACGGTCACGGAAGAATTCTGTGCTGTGCGGAGTAGTTTACGCCCTCCGTGATATACGCCCTTGATCAAGGAAGGGGGGCTTCGGTATTTAATTTTGTTTTTATGACACATGTTTTTAACCCTTTTTTTTCCCTCAATGCCGAACCTTTCAAAAACATTGTGTAAAAGCTACTGGGCCGATTGATTTGAAATTTTTAACACATAATCTGTACGCTTTACGCCAGGTAGCCCCGTCGAGATTTCATGAAAATTGTTGATACTTTTTTTTAAACAAACCTGTAAAGTTCGTTTTTATGGCAGAATCGCGAAAAGCATCACTTTTTCAACTTCATTAAGCTGCCAAAAATCGAAAAATCCGAATATCAACAAAACCATGACGGGACCTACCTGGATAAACTTATGATCTTTCAAACGAGCATCGATTTGTATATTTCTGATGATCCATCACGCAGCTACGATGGGCACCGGGAAAAGTACCTTTCCGCAGACGCACCATCGTCAATTTGATGCCATGGATGAAGTTTTCAATAAATCTTCCCCAAAATAGCACCAAATATTCTTCAAAACTTGTAGTTTAATATGCCATTCACTTGAGAGATTACAGTTGAATGGCTGCGTCACAATAAATCGTCAAAAATGATCCTTGCTTTTGGTAAGATATTATCGAAGCCCCTCCCTTAAGCCCTGGCATGATAAACATTTGTGCGGCGCTTACGGCTCTCTCTTTCTCTCTCTCTCTCTCTCTCTCTCTCTCTCTCTCCATCCAATCAGCTAGCACTGCAGTGCGTAACATGGTTTATCACAGGCATCCTTTTATCCACCATCCTTATCCTTTATCCTATCAAAGCCTGCAGCCAATCCGTCGTCCTTGTCCGGTCCCTGCTCATTCGTCTGCTATACACAACTAGCGCATTTACCAGCTGTTTTGCACATGAAAACCGACCTTCTATCTACGCCGAATCGAGCTTTTAAGTCAGTCAAAGTGTTTTCTTTTATTCGCATTAGGCATCCGCCAAACATAATCGGTGTGCATTTTGTTTTCTCAATTTAACACAATAACATATATTTTTACTGCGCTTAAAATGGCAAGTTCCGGTCCACAAGAAAACACTGCGATTCACCGACATCTTCGCCCCGCCATGTGGCCGAGCAGCGCTTCCGCTAGTTTTACGAAATGTTTGACAAATTGGTTAACAGAAGTGGTTAAAGTGTGTAGCTAACGATTGGCCCTTCCTTTGGAGAGTAAATGGTTCTCCGTTTTCCAACGAAAAGCGCATTTTGTTTTCGCAAAACATAAAAGGGTCGGTTTGATATGCAATACCCCTGTGTAGCGCAGTCTAACATTAAACCGCAACCCGTAACCGAAATCATACATGGTCTGTCGCAAAGTTCCGCATCACCGAAAACGTTTTACCGAGTTGAAAGGGCTGAACTTTGTATTGGCTTTTATTTTTTTGGTTGAATTTTCAAATTCTGTACCGACAATCTAAACATGCTGTCATTTTAATTCTATAACTTTCCTTCCAGTGAACCGAATGCCATGAAATTTAGAGTGCAAGTTCCCAAAGGATGCTGCTTTCAATTAAAAATACCCACATTAAGCAGGCACCACCAGAAATGTTGCTATGGAAAATGTTCTGTTTACTGCGCTGCGACAGACCGCGTATTACGCTCCGCTTATCCGCTTAGTAGTAACTGGGTGTCTCACCTCGCGATCCAGTCCAAAAAAAAAAGGAGCCTAGGATTTCATTTTCAATATGCATTGTTTTTTTTTTTGTGTGTCCTGTGGTACACTTACACCGCTAAACACTCGCAATGGATGGAGAAAGCAATAGTGTGGCTTACAGACAGCTCGGTTGGGCTGCTAGCTATAGTCGAGCCGCCGTCGGCACCCATCCCTGACACCCTCCATCCACCGGTAAAATCGTACGCTCATTCCAGGCACCGGCTGGGCAGGACGCCCGGGGGGGGTGTTATAAGGATCCGCTCGAGTCACCGTGAAAGTGCAGCAGATCGATGTCCCCGAACGGGGCGACCTCCGGTGAGCCCGAGGACGAACCGGGCTGGGTACCGAGCTCGAGGGAAGCGCGGCTGGCCGAGCTGAAGCTGCTACTGCTCAGGTCTTCCTGGTCCTGGGGATGAGCCGCCGTCTGTTGGCCGCCCGGTGGCCCCGTCGCGATCGCGCCACCCGGCTCCCGGTTGTGCTGCACACCATGATGGTGGTGGTGATGGAAATGTTGCTGCTGCTGCTGCTGCTGCCCGAGACTGCCGGTCGAGCCACCGAGCAGACTGTCTCCTGTGAAACTGTGCCGTCCACCGCAACCACTGCTGCTGCTGCCATCCATTGGCCCGGGTCCCTGATCTGTACGAGGCAAGCAAAAATCGATTAGCTGCAAGGAAATGGCAATGCATTGGAACAGATACTCGAAAACGGTCCGTGGTTGGTTGGTGTGCTCCTGCTACTGCCGCTGCCGCTTGCGCGGATCTCATCGTGCGCCATCGACAAAAAAGCAATTGCCAGCGCGGAATCATCATTCGTTCACAGTTGGGGTTGGGGTTTTTTTTTTGTCATTTTTCTTTTCCGTTTTTTTTTGTTTATTACTTTCCTTTTCGATTTTATGGCGCCTTCCCGAGCGGGCGCTCCGCAGAAGCATTACCGTGGTTTTGGCTTCTGTTGTGTTCACTTGTTTTTTTTTTTTTCAAACGAGGCCCCCCGTCCCCCCCCCCCACTCTCACGGTCTGGTCTGTGTGATTCCTGGCCGTCGGCCTGGCCCGCTAGCTCGCTTTTCTGCTCGGAAGTGCGGTGGCGGGTTAAGTAAAATAGTTCTTCCTCTCTTTTTTTTTTTGCTTGTTTGTTGTTGTCACGCTGCTCCCCGCCCCCCCCTTGAACGCTGCGTTCCTGTTTCGCCTAGCCTATCGATTCTCCTGTTTTGTGTGTTGTTTAATTTAGTTACTCATTATTACTATCATACTTGCTTTATTTGTTTTTTTTTTGTGTTTTGTGTTTTTGTGTCTTGTTTTTATCGTGTTTCGTCGACCCCCTGCTAAATCGCTAATCGGTTCGCGGTTACTCGCCCCCCCCCCCCCCCCTGGTTCCGTATCTTTCGCGCGTATCTCCGATGAATATATAAATAATCACATTTGCTCGCGTGTGTCGCATCCTTTTCGTTTTCTCCTTCGCAAAGAACTCAAAAAAAAAAAAAACCAGTTGTCTTGCCGTAACAACAGTCATTGAACTCGTGAACCCCCCCCCCCCCCCCCCCTTAGCTGCCACCTTCGCGTTTGTTATTTATTGCGTGCCTACTCTTTCTGCCGTTCAACCGCCACCCGGCACCCGCCGCCGCCGCCGCCGGTGGGCCAGGATAGGTTAGGGGTTCAGTGCAGAATTTCTTGCTCCCTAGCTTTCGGTTGGTTAAATATTAATTATCTTCATTGCCGTTTTTTTTTCTTCTCATTTTGACATTTTTTTTGTCTCGCTTCTAACGCTTTTCGTTTTTTTTTTTACTTCATTTTTTTTTTTGGTGTCTATTTAAAGATGTAACAGCATTAACTAGCTTAACATGTACTTGTTTTTTTTTTTTAGTCTTTTCATCTTTTTCCGCGCCATCCTTCATTAATGAAACACACAAATTCACACACATTATCTGCCACACTGTGCCCGGGCTGCCAGTCAACGGATCGTCGAACGGACTTTAGTCTCATCGTTGCGCCCTCAACTATAGAAAGAACCATATCGCGCACCTACAGCGCAGCCAGCTGAGCGCGAATGTTTCGCTCGATTAGTGTCCCATTCCCTTTTTTTATGTTGCTTTTATGCGCTCACTTTTATTCTGCTCTGCTCACTATGCTTCCAGCAGCGGAGAACAAACGTCTCCGGTTCTAATTGTTCCTCGCCATCCATCAAGGCTTCAAGGGCCACTACACATTTTCTTCGCTCAACTAGTAGTAGGAGGGGGAGAAAAAAATCGATACAAAGAGGCACAGAGAGAGAGAGAGGAAGGCAGGGAGAGAGGCAGCGAGAGAGAGAGAGTTAAAGAGGGAGAGAGAGAGAGAGAGAGAGCTGTATAGAGACTGATCATCGTGTGTCTGATCGGTTTTTTTTTTTTTGTGGTAAGTAGTTGCTCAAATGAAAAAACAAAAAACAAACCCAGATAAAACTGAAATGGAATTTGCGGCGCCTCTCACGGGATTGCGCCCTAGCGTGCGTGAGCGCACAATAGCAATTGGGTGACGGTGCCCGAAAGCAACAATGTGGCCAGGACGATCAGCAGCACCATTCGCTGCCACTGCTGCTCCGGTTGCTCCGGTTGCTGCTCCGGTTGCTCCGGCTGCTCCGGTTGCTGCTGCTATGAATGCATTGATTATTTTCGCTTTTTCTTCGACTTTTTCTTCCCATTCCCGTTCCCACCGTTGCCGCCCGTTGCAGCGCTCCCGCTGTTACCGAATCCCCCGTGCCCTGTTCCACCGGGTGCTGACGTTGCACGTTGCTGTTGCTGCTGTTGCTGCTGCTGTTGCTGCTTGGATGCGGTGGAGGTTGGTGGTGGTGCTGCTGCTTCACTCCTGTCCTGCATCGGTTCTGTGCCATCCTCTTCGCCATCGTCGCAAGTTTCCTGTTGCTGCTGCTGCTGCTGCTGGTGCTGCTTGGGTTGCTGGCGTGTGCACACTGTCCTTGGCGTGGCCTGTGCGGTTGTCATGCCACTGGCATCAGTGTCCGGTTTCCCTTGGGCACCGGACAGCGAGGACGAGGAGGTTTTGTTGCTCGCGATCAGCGGTTGCAGCTCTTCGTCTTCTTCCGCGTCGGCCACGGCACGCACCACCGTCCTGGCACCCTCTTCCTCCTCCTCTTCCTCCTCCTCCTCTTCCTCCTCCTCTTCCTCTTCATCATCCTCTTCGCCGTCATCGTCCTCGTCTGGCACCACCAAACGACCGGACGGACTCGACTGGGACTCTTTCCGGTGTTTGCGGCGCCTTCTACCATTGTCGCTCGCCGGCACGGCCACGGCTGACATGGCGATCTCGTGCCCACCGTCACCCCGGTTCCCGTGCGGTTCCGGCGGCCCGAGACTCTGGTACTCCCGCTCCTCCCTGTCCGGGGACGCGTTCGCTTTCGTGCCGCCTTCCCGGAGGCTCGAACACATCGCCAGCAGAATGTTGCTGCCGTGCAGCACACTCTGCAGCTGTTCGGTCACCTGCTGCCGGTGGCACTCCGGGGGGCCCTCCTGGCACGGGCTTTCGAAGCTGATCAGCGTGCGTTCCAGCTCCTCCTCCTTCACCTCGTTTTCCTCCTGCTCCACCTTCTGCTCATCGAGCGGTGGCAGCGCTTGCACAAAGTCCATCATCTCGCACTTGCTGGCGCCAAAATCGTAAAACTCTTCCCGGCCGGCGGTGACCGGGGGGGGCGCTGCTTCCTCGTGGGCCGCTGGCTGGCCCTGGTCCTCCGCCTCCCCTTCCTCCTCCCCTTCCTCCTCCCCGAACAGTTCACTGTCGTCGATCTTGAGGGCCTCGAGCGGTGGTAAGGCAACGCCGGCGCACGCCGCAATCGCTTCCGCCACATCTTCCGCCGGTACCACCTGGAGGGTCTCGTGCTTAGCGCGTCCTTTTGCCCGCCCCTTTTCCGTGGTTCCGCGTTCCGGCCCGACTGCGGGGGCACCGGGGGGAACCGGTGGTAGCTCGACGTTCACGAACTCCTCGCTCGCGCAACACTTTCCTTTCCCGGCCCGTTTACTCGGTTCCGGTGTCCTCCAGTCACCTGGGCCGGGTTGCCCGTGCCGTACACGACCCTTGCGGACCGCCGGGACCTCGGCACCAGTGCTGGGGGGTGGTTGTTGTGGTGGCTGCTTGGTGCTGCTGCTGCTGCCGCTGCCGCCGCCACGTTGCTGCGGTAGATTCTTCTCCTCGATCACCGGCACAATCAGATCCCGGCCAATGAGCGATGCCGGCTGGCTAACGGGGCGCCTATCGTAGTCCACCGCACCGACCACGATGGCACCATCGTCGTCGTCGTCTTGGAGCCGATCGAGTGATGTGCCCCGGTAACGGGGGTGGGGCCGGTACCGATCGGCCGCCACCTCGTGCACGGCCAGGCTGGCCGCGTGCACCGTCACGACCGGGCGGAACAGTGCCTCGTCGCAGTTCTCGTGCAGATACGGTTCGTCGCTGTTCTCGTGCCGTCGAAAGTCGTCCGATTCGAGGCTGGCCGGCCCGGTGGGGTTACCAGCGATGCCAGCGGGCCCGCCCGCCACCCCCGCCGTCACCGTGGTGCTGATCGTCGTCACGGTGCCGAGCGGATTGACGACCTTGGCGATCGTTATGGCACCGGCCGGTGCTGGGTGGGGCCCGGGCACCACATTTCGACCGCCTGCTGCTGAGCTGGGGCGTGACGGACCGGTGGTTTCCTGGTGGTGGTGCTGGTGGAGGGGATGATGGCAAGGTCCCCTGCTGCCGTGTTGCGGTTGATCCGATTGCTGTTGTGGATGGCACTGCTGAGCTTGCAATTGTTGGTGCTGCTGCTGCTGCTGCTGCTGCTGATCACAAATCGAGCTGAGCGAGTGCGTTGACGAGTAGATCGAGGTGGATGAGCAGGATGATACCGAAGACAATCCGGTGGCGCTAGCGGCGACTGCAGGATTATTGCTCGCTGACATCAACTGCTGCTGCTGCTGCTGCTGCTGCTGCTGCTGATGATGATGATGGTGGTAGTGGTGATGGTGATGATGCGTCGGTTGCTGCTGGTGGTGGTGCTGGTGCTGGTGCGGTTGTCCTGCTGCAGAAGAACCTGTACAACACAATGAACCATCCTCGTCGAAGCGCGTTCGGTTGAGATGTTTTTTTTTTGTTTTTATTTTTAGTTTTTTTTTTATTGGTGTTTGGGAAGAAAAAGGGGCGGAGGTGAGGGAGAAAAGGACGGTTGCGAACGCCGTAAACGAGGTTCAGTCGTACGCAAAGGGTCGTTTTTTTTGTTGTTTTTTTTTTGTGTAGTACAGTCGAAGAGTAATGGAGGGCGCATCAAACGGAACCGTGGCCGTGGCAGAAGGTGCGAACGATCGCGCAGCCGGGATACACCGAGAAAAGAGGTGAGAGAGAGAGAGAGAGAAGAGAGAGAGAGAGGGAGAGACAAAAAGAAACAGAGAGAGAGAGAGAGAGATAATGAGAGAGAGAGAAAGAGAAAAGAAAAAGAAGCCAAAGGCATCGTGTTTTAGAACCTGCTCGGCAAATCAAAACCATTCTATTCTTTGTGGTTCGGTGGTTTTTTTGTAATTTGTTTTTTTTTAGATTTTTTTTTTTGAAATGGCAAACGTTCGTTCAACAATTCCGGTTTGCTTTGGTTTGCTGAGAATCAGAAGCTTCCATTTCCCCTGTTTTCAGATAGATCTTTTGCCGTTTGGCCGCGTTTAGCTCAAACTGTGTCACCGCATTGCCAACCGTACAAGTGCCGCATTTTTTTCATTTTTGCTATGCTACCTATGCTACAATGGGTTTTAGTGTTTTATATTTCACGACCACGCACACGACAGACGCACATACGCACACACGGAAACTAGCAGTAGCGGATTGGTGTGAAGGTGGCAGCGTATCTTGGTTTGGCGAGAGAGAGGAAAAAAAAAAAAACAAACCCAAAACTAGTTCGTGGATGACGGATAGCAAGGCGCTAACGGAACAGAGCAAACGGGTAGTACGAAAAGTAAAGGAAAAGGGCAAACAAACGGTCTGCTTATTGCCTCTAAGAACAACTTGGTGCAACTCGGTTAGTGAACGGGCAGGCTTTTGAGCTAGGAAACATAATTTTAGGCTAAGAAAGAAGATTAAAAAACTTTAAAACCCAAAAAAACAACAGAAGAAAAACCTACATCTGGCATGAGTGAGAGCAACACAAAGCGAAGAAGGAGCGTACCGAGCGCTACTGGTACAGCAAAGAGAGAAAAAAAAACTGTAGAGCGATTAGAGACACACATTTAGCTTCACACAGGAAACACAAAGCTCAGAAGCTTCTCTCTACCCTCCGGAGCAGTGGATAAGATAGGGCTTTCAAACACATGTTAGCATGCGGGCCGCAAAAAGAATGCAACAGCCAGTCAGCGGGCCATTTCCCCGACTTAATTTGAAGGTGCATGGATTTGTTAAACGGGGGTGGGGCTTCGGTATTTAATTTTGTGTTTGTGACACATGCTGTTTAACATTTCTCCCTGAATGCTGATCTTTTTAAGAATTATGTGTAAAGTTCTTGGATCAATAGAAGCAAAACTGAGAAAGATACAGAATTTTTAAAAGCCGCGTTTCATGCACGGCTCGTTTGAAGAGCGTTTCCCGAAAATCAACGTTTGTTTTTTAAAGTCGGCGCCCATCCAGTACCGTCAAAACTACTGAACCGATTGATTTGAAATTTTCAACACATAATCTGTACAGTCTCTGCCAGGCAGCCCCGTCGAGATTTCATGAAAATTGTTGATACTTTTTTTTAAAACAAATCGCCAAAAAGTGTGTTTTTAGGAAAGATCACAAAAAGCATCACTTTGCTCAACTTTAAAAATCTGCCAACAATCGACAAATAGGAATATCAACAAAAACTCTCCGGGGCTAGCTGGATAAATTTATAAGCTTTCAAACGAGTACCGATTTGCATTTTTCTGATGACCCATCACGCAGCTACGATGGGCACCCGCAAAACGTATCTTTTCGAAGATGCACCTTCATGAATTTGCCATGGATGATGTTTTTAATCAATCTTCCCCAAAATGTAACTAATTATTCTCCAAAATATGCCGATGAAGCGCACCAAAAAGAGGTAAAGGCAATTCCCAAACTGGTCGCCGGGCCAGGAAATCAAAACGGATGTAGCACCGTTGTCCAAAACCCGATGATGGAGACGCCAGGTAGCCGGTAGTTTCAGGGATTAGTACTAGAAATTGAAAAACGATAAACAACCCAGAGATCTCAAACTCCATTTTGTGGTTTCATAAAGCTCTCTAAAAGAAACGCAAACGGTAAGCTGCCCATTCGTCAGCACTCCGTGCCAGAGGGAAGGAAATGGTTCAAAAGCAAAACCTAATGACACATAAAAGAAAACCCCCCCCCAAAAACATTCGAGCGAGAACACCATTGCGAGGTAGCAAGCAAAACTTCAAACGTGGAAGGAAACGTGAAATCTAGAAAAAGAAGAAGAGAAAACAACAACCAAAACAAAAACCAACAGAAAGCTACTGCCGGTGGCACTAAACGGGGTGATTTTGTTTTGATTGTTTTTTTGTTTTTTGGTTCAAAACGCAACGAAGGGAAAACAGGCGCTTAGCACAGTAGAGCTTAGAGTGGTGGAAGAGCGAGCCATATTAGATTTTTGAGAAGTTAGCAAGAGGCTGAGCAGCAAACGGCGAACCAACCGGCAAGGGGTCCATTATCGCCCAGAAAACCATAAACATCCGCGTTGCATCACCAAGAGGGCAAGAGTGGGTCGGTGGGTGGGTGATGTGTTTGGTGGAAAAATGGGCACCGGCAGTGCGGATTAGGCTGTTTTCTTTGTTTGTTTGTTTTTTTTGTTGGTATGGAGCAAATAGTGGGGAGGACCTCCGCTAGCATTGAAGCATAACCACATTGCAAACCGTATTGATCAACAGTTGAATTAAAAACGGCACAAGAAGTGCAAATGTTTGGCTCCTGAGGCTTTAATTTGCTCTGTTTTCCTTTCTCTCTCTCTTTTCTCTCTCTCTCTCTCTCTCTCTCTCTCGCTCTTCTCTCAGTGTCTCTATTTCGTTCTAATATTTAACTCCCTTTCTGTTTCTCTGTCTCTCTCGCGCTGTTTTTCAAAATTAAATTTCCTTTTCTGCACTTTTGACCACGCAAATTTTGTTCTTCTGGCCGCGCCAGGGGGGCAGGTCCACCGCTGTTGTTCGTTTATTCCTGCGTGCGTGTTTATTGGTGATTATTGGTGAACGTAGGGTAAGCGCATGAAAGCAGCTGACAGCTAGCGCCCACGCTGCCCATAGAAACGTGACATCATTCGACTAACATTCTTCATCAGCGTCCTCTCTCTCTCTCTCTCGTTCTCGCGCTCGCTCGCAGCAAGCAAAATCAAATCGCACCTAAATAGCCCGCTACGCTCTTTTCTTTTATACGCAAAAAATGGCCCCTAAAAATCACGGTCCAAAAACCAAGGCTCTATTGATGTTCCACTAACGGAAAGGCTTGCTTGAGATGTCCTTTTTAAACCCTTCAAAGGGTTGTCGGTCCACGTAGCGAGATCATTTATCATTGCGCAGCAGCGGCAGCAGAGTAGTAGGCACATAAACAAATCTTCGAATGTTGGTGGGTGGTTGAGTGATCCACGTGTTTCGATATATGTATAGCTTAAGAGTGGGAAAAAACAGGGCATGCATGGACGGTAGAATGGGTTTTTTGTTTTAGGTGGTGAGGTGGGAGGCCATTCGCCCCAGGAAAGATCTGTTGATGTTATGGAGGCTGTCAGAGCGGCCAAAACCAAAAAAAAAAACAACAAACTCACATACACTCATACACAACAAACTAACAAAAGCAAGAAAACTAAACAAAAACAAATCTTACAAATCTAGCGCATGGAGCCGGAACAGAGAAACTGGGAGCACAGGGAGAAGAGTGTTGTTTATGTGTGTCTATGCGCGTTTTAGCGTGTGCCCGGTGTGCTACTGGTGTGTACCGGAAGTTGAGCACACGCCAACACACCGAAAACCAATGTGCTATTGGAAAATGGTGTGAGGAAAATAAAAAAAACAATAAAACAAGCACAATGAGATGAAGGACGGCATCCTGCTGCTGATGATTGTGACATGCAAACGGATAAATGGTGTAGCCCCCCGGTACCCGGAAAAAAGGACTGGGATGAAGGTGAATGAAGGAAGACCGAAAGCCGTCGCGTTATGCCGATGGTTAGCGGATGGCAAGCTGTTTCTCTCTCTACAGCTTGGGACACTTAACATTTGGCCACACTCTTCTACTCACTGTAGCGCTCCTAGGGATCGCTTTGCTACTCTGTTGACGTCTTTTTAAAGGTCATAGTCTCTTCTTTTAGTGAGGAAAAAATGGTGAAAATCGAACCATTGCTTCAAAAGTAATCGCCGATGGAACACGAAGGGCGAAACAAACGCCTGCAGACTCGCTATGAAAACTCAATTTGACTGGGGAAAACCCCACGTGAAACTCCATTTTGGCAAAAACCAGCAGACAAATTTGGCTTTAGCAATCAAAAAGGATATACGATAGTAAGGTTTTAGTTCATTTACCCAGCTAAAAATTGCCCGTAAACTACTCATTTGTGCAAGCGATCGGAAGTTGTGGTTTGAAAACAAAAGTTCTCATCGCAGGAGGGTCCATGAACGACCGTTTGTACAAAGAAGAATGTCTGGAAAAGATTATTCTACCTTTTATTAAGCCTCATAAAGGTCCCGTTAAGCTCTGGCCTGTCTTAGCAAGCTGCCACTACAGCATAGAGATCATAAATTGGTATTGGAGCATTGATTTCATACCAAGAATCCTTCAATCCACCCACAATTGCCCACAGTATCGAACAATAACTAAACAAACAATGTAAAATGTTTTAAAATCCCGCTGTAATGTAATGAATCGTGAGAAAAAATGGCCAATTAAATCTCTTCCGCTACTGTGCAGCACATTGTTTGTAGCATAAAAAACCAAAAGCCAACGAGGGCCAATAATTTAATCGTTAATTTTCTATGAATAGCCTGATAAAATACCTACAAAACGACACCGTTTTCCATGTGTTACCAGCTTTTTTCTGGCCTGAGCTGTACCGTATTACATGCGACCAAATATTAAGTGTTCCATGCATTCGAAATAAGTTCAAAATATTCCAAATCAAAACCGATTTATCGTTATCGTTAAAACGCGTTGAAAAAGCCAAATTCCATTGTTCCACCATTGCCTCCTACTTCTAAACACTTGTAAGCGACTGCTCGTTTATTTATGTGGCAAAAGAAAAACATTTAAAATCCAAATACACGTGCCAGCCTTTTTCTTCTGCTAATATCATTTTAATGGGCAAACCAAAAACGGACACAAACAATACACTTCACATGGTAATATATTTCAACGATTCCATACAGTGGCCAGCCAGCCAAATGTATCGTAAATTGAGCTATCGTAGCATCATGACAAACTTCACTTCACAGCACTCGTGACAAACATGGTCGTGCAAATTCAAGGCGCACGGGTTTCGCGTCCTACTCGGCAAGACTCGGATTTCATACGGAATGCAAACGGCCTAAGCCAAGCCACGGGCGATAATTAGCTAACCGCTTATTTAGTAACTAAAGCTCTAATTGAATCCATTGGGACACTCTGAAATTGCATACGAGAGCAGTGATCAGTGAGGCAGTTTTGGAAAGATGAAGTGACGTGAGATGAGTTAAGCAGGGCAGGAGGATAGGATGTGTCCAACGGGAATAGGGTAAGGGATGAGTAACAAATAACGGTTATCAAAGAGCGTTCATAAACGGCATGCCTTCTGTTTTTTTTCTTTTTTTTTTTTTAATATATGTTTACACTAGTGCCACAAGCAAAATCGGCGCAAACCAGACTGGCTACAACAAACAAACGAGAAAAAAAGCAACACGTTTAATAAAAACCCTAATCTAGCAGTAGTTGCGTTGCGTGTGCAAATGAGTGAGAAGCGACAATGGAGACAACACCGGAGCACGCCCTACGCGGTGCCAAAATGCCTCTGCGAGCATCGTGGCCCACTGTCTTTTCTTCCACTTCCTTCCTTCAAACCAGCAAACCAAACACGGGGAATTCAACGGAACCATCACGGTCACGTAACTGAACGTTGGGCAAGAGAAAAAAAACACGGGGAGTGGAGGGTGGATGTCTGGGGGGTAGGAAACGGGAGGAAAAAGGAGCCAAGAATGTGTTTGTGATGTGTATGAGAGAAAGAGAGAGAGAGAGAGAGAGAGAGAGAGAGAGAGAGAGAGAGAGAGAGAGAGAGTGGAGGTGGTGGGGGTGTGTGGGTGGTGTTGCGATCGTAAAAAAAAAACAGAAACGGGACACCGTACCTGTCGCATCGCGGCCGGTGGTGAGGGGCGATTCGCGCATCGCATCCGCCAGATCCTCGCGCAGCTGCGACTCGACCGGGCCGAGCGACGAAAACTCGGTGTCGAGATTTTCGTGGTGCCGGAACTCGTTCATGTTCATCAGGCGCGGGCTGTGCTCGTAGCAGCCACCTGGGAGCGAAAGAAGAAGAAGAAGCATTACATACATTGCATATTATGCATTGACGTCAATATACAGGGGGAGGCAATAAAACTGCAACAAAGTTTCATACTGCTGCCATTTCTAAACCACTCGTCCGATAGGTGGCCGATTTATTCCAGTGATAGCTCATTCTATTGTTTATAAGCGTTTCAATGCATTTTAGTGGGAAATTGTCAGAAAAAAAGTTATGCGTGATGGAATGCAAGGGTGTCCATTTTTATTTTTGTTTTTATATTTGGTAGCAAAACCACAAGTGGCCATCGTTGAGAGCCTTCCAGCATTTAACTGGGAATTAATCATTCGGATCTCGGTCCATAATTCGTCACTGCGATACTGGTAGAGTTGCCAGACACCCAGAAAGTTGACCACAAAATAGGGCAACATCGAAAAACAATTTCCGAAAAGATATGAAGCAAAGGTGGAAAAAAATCACTCCGCACGCATCACTCAAAATGATGTAGACGAATGAATTTTAGCTCGAATTACTCAACCAATACTTCAAAATGAGCTTTAGATAAAGGCCTTTTCAATTCTAAACTAGGGCATGGCATCATACTTTATCAAAAACAATATTAGACTCAATAAAGTCAAACAAGTTACTTCGCTTGGCCGCATGTGATGTAATTCCGAACGTTGGCTTTACATCGATAATAAACCTCATCGATAGTAAGCAAACAAATCAGGGGATGAGGTGTTTCGTTGCCAGGGAAGTGAGCTGATGATTTGCACCCTCCCGGCTGGCCACCAGGACGCATAAGCCGGAGTTGATAACCGGAGTTGGGTTTGCGATGCGATAACACCCGCGTTTTTTCGCACTCCTCGCACTGTTTTTGTTCGGTGGATGCGAGATAAATCAACAAATGCACGTGCCAAAGCTATTAATAGGTTCACTGTAGTCCTAGCAGTGCAAACAATTCATGTGGAAGCCCTTGAGATTGCAACAGGACTCTGTAAAGCAACAGCGAGACGTGAGATGGGCGAAAAAAGGAAACGTTCCACACTTCATTTCGATGTCTCATTGACTGTCAATATCTATGGACATAAAATGCGCATTACTTTTCCGTTTGTGGTGTTTTAAAGAGCAAGTTTAGACCTAAAAACTGACATAGTTTCGAACAGCTTGTGCAAACGCGTCTCCAAGAATGAGCCAAAAAAGCCACAAAGCATTCTGTGGGCAACGGGTGATGCTTTCTTCCTCCGGTCTCAAGGCCATAATTCATCCAAAAAGTAACCTAACGTAAAAAAACTAAAGTGATTCGAAAAGTTTATAAAATTCCCAACCGTTTTTGCTGTTACTCAAATAAAATCCAAACAAAAATGCAAAAGCAATGCCACTTTGAAATGTGTTGCAGCAGCAGTTCAGTTTTAGCAAACATTTTGCTGTATGCGGATCCCCTTACCTCCCACCAAAGGCATGTTCAATGGGTTGGAGCGTGCGGGCCGACCGGTGACTGTGGCGGTACACCCGGCCACTCCACCACCAGCACCCCCCGGGCACACCTCCACTGCGTCCGTGTCGATCGACGAGAGTGGTGAGCTGCAACGAAGCAACGAGAAGCAAGGGATGAAGAAAAACGAGAAAACGAAAGAAAACGAAAGAAAGAGAAAAGCGGGGGAGGGTGCAACGTACCCGCTCGGTGTGTGGTAGGTTTTGAACATAAACTGCGGCCCCATCCACAGGCGCCGGTGTGGGCCGGCGTGTGTGATGATCTCGACCTGCGACAGCCAACGATCGTCCTGTGGATCACCGCCGATGTGGATGCTCCCGGTGCTCCCACGGTGCGGCTGGTGATGGGGATGGTGCTGCTCGCCACCGACCCGCCGATAGTCGAGTGATTCACCACCCGCTCCGGTTCCGGTTCCGGTTCCGGCACCACTACCACCGAGCCCTTCCTCGAGCAGCCGGTCCCGTATGAGCCAGTTGTCGAGCGAGAGCGGTGGCTGCAGGTCACCGCCGCCGGCGCCCAGTCCGGGCTCGTGCCGCTGCAGGCACCACTGGGCTTTCGGTTCCACCTCCAGCTCGATCGGTGTGTCGTCGCATATCTTCTCTTTGGGCGTTCCTGGGACCCGGCACAAGAGAGGAAAAGAAAATTAGGATCGTTTTTCCGGGGGGGGTCGAAACCCGGCACCGTAATCTTACCGGCGGCATGCCGCGGTTCCAGGTCGTACTGGATGAGGGCACCGTGGGCGGCCAGGATGAACAGCGAGTCGACCGGTTTCCGCTGGATACGGTGGGCGGGTGTGTCGCGCATCGCGCAACCGGGCGGATCCAGCAACCAGGACCGTGCCTTCGCGAACGTGGCACAAACCCGCAGCGGCTTTACCGACGGATCATCCGACGAGGACGAGGATGAGTTGCGCTGCCGGTGATGATGATGATGGCCCTGGAGACCGCCGGAACCTCCACCAGCGCCGCCACCGCCACCGCCACCACCACTGCCACTGCCACTGCCACCAGCACTCCCTGCACCCGCTCCGGCACCAAGGTTGGCCGGTTGGCGCAGCTGCGCCAACGGTTGCACCGTCGTCGGGTGCGGGAACGGTGGGGTGCGGGGGTTCGCGTAAGCTGCCGCCGACGGTGCGTGGTACGCGAACAGACCACTTTCCCCACCGATCCCCCCGGCGGCCCCGCTACCACTGCCACCAGCGCCAGCACCCCCACCCACACCACCACCCCCTGTGGCGGCGGCAGCGGCGGCGGCGGCACCAGCGGCACCACCACCAAGGCTGGGGCTACTCGAGCGCATCGCATCGATCGACAACCCGGCGGACCGGTGGAAGCGCGACAACCGGTTCACGACGTGCGGTGACCCGTGCGTCCGGACACCGGCCGGTCCCCCGTACGGCGTGACGGGGAACACGTGCGTCGTGCCGCGCAACGTCGACACCGCCACCCAGCGCGAATCGAGCGAAAAGGCCACATCCTGCACCTTGGCCGTCGTGTCGCCCCGGTGCAGCACGTACAGGTGGTGCACTGCGGCCAGCGACGCACCGCTCGGGTGCGGGTGCAACCGGAACACGTGGAAATCGTGACCGCGCCGGTCCGCGGTCAACAGGAGCATACCGGGCGCATCGAACGCCAGCGCAACCAGCGCTTCCGAGTGGGCGACAAAGTGGGCCACGATCGGATCGGTCCCATTGGACGCGATCGGTGTCCCGGTCGTTGGGCTAATGTCCCGGATCGGATACTTGATATCGAGCACGGTGACAACGCCCGGCTGCTGGGTGCCATCGGTGGCGATCGGGCCAGGCCCGGCAGTGGAACCGGGCCCATCACCGGCCGACCCCATGCCACCATGGGGCCCGTGCCCCATCGCCCCCCCTAGGCCGGTGCTTCCCGTACCGACACCGCCACCGGTCAGGCCCGCGGCCACCTGTTCACCGAGCTCCCGGAGCCCCTTGCCGAGGCTCTTGGCCGCGTTCAGTACGGTCGCCGTGTAGCTGGTAACCCCGTCCCCCTCACAGCCCCCGCTCGAGCGCTTCGACGGGATGAGACGCCGCTCGGCGTACGCTATCCAGCGCGGCCCGAGCGCAACCGGGTTCGGGTTGAGGCCCGGGCTCGGATGGCACGTCGTCACCGTCAGCCGATCGTCGAGGGTCCGGGCATCGAACACGGCGATCCGCTCGGCGAACGTCACCACGATCGAGGCCCGGTTCGCCAGGATGTCGACGATCGGGCTCTTGAACTTGATGCTCCGCACCGTTTCGCCGTCCTTCAGCGAGATAAAGTTGACCGCCGTGTACGCGGGGCACGGGGTGGCATTGTTGCCCGTGGGGCCAGGGCCAGGGCCGGGCCCGGTGCCACCACTCCCCCCGCCCCCACTGGTTCCACTATCGCACAGTGCAATCAGGGGCCGCTTGTGTGTGTACGGATCGGGCAGCGAGCAGTCAAACACTGGCGAGGGGGTGGGGGTGGGCAGGACGCGCAAACACTTGACCGAACCGTGGCGCCAGGACAGCACCTCGATCGCTTCCCCGTTCGCCGGTACGATCCAAACCTGCAAAAGAGAAGGGAACGCGCGCGCGAGTGTGAGTGACTGGTTACTTTGGTGTGCGTGCGTGCACGCGATGCGTCTACCTGGACACCGGTGACGTAACCGAGGATCAGGAGAAGCGGTGGCGCAATACCACCCTCCAGCTCCCAGTCATCGCCGAGCGATGGGTCGCTGATGTCGGCCGTACTCTCGAACCGCACCCAAAGGATGTGATCCTTGGCGTCACCGAGGGGCGTTTGGCACTGCAGTGTCACATCGCTGATGAACCCGGCGACACTGTCGAGGATGGAGCGATCGCTGACCGCCTGCGGTGGTACGATCGCCGGAATGCAGCGTACCACACCACCACCACCACCCATCATCATCGTCGTTCCACCGCTGCTGGGATGCAATCGCATGCGCTGCTGGTGCTGCTGGTGTGACTCCGCTGACATTCCTCCGCCCGTACGCCTCCTGCAAGTCCTGGCAACAAAAAAAAAACAAACGGAACCATTACTCCAACCCTGTCGATCTGGTCGCGAGCGTCGCGGTATTTTCTGGCACCCATCGAGTCGAGCCCACCCGCCCCCCCCCCCCCCTCTTCGTGCAGAAAAAAAACGAAGGTCAATTTGCTTCAGGTTATTAGTTTGTGTGTTTTCTTTTTTTTTTTTCCCCCCCCGTTTGGCAATCCAACACCGAGGCACCAACCGTGATTGTGTGAGTTGGTGTGATTACGATGATGATGTTGCCAGAAATAAGTTCCAATCGAAGTGGGGGTTCCCATCACTGTTCCGCTTGTTCCGCTGCCCGGCACTGCACCAACAGCAGATCAGGGAGTGCATCATTTGCGAGACAGTGCACGAACAATTAGCACCTCGGTGCTTCATGGGCTTCGGTATTTAATTTTTGTGTTTGTGACACATTTTTTAACACATTTTTCCCCCTGAATGCTGATCCGTTCAAGAGTGTTGTGTAAAAGTTTTGGATCAATCGAAGCAAAACTGACAAAGTTACAGAGTTTCTTTTTTTTTAATCCGCGTTTCATACGAGGCGCTCGGAATCGCACCCACGATTCCACGCCTGCAAAAAAAAAACGGAGTCGATTGCGAGCCCCCCGAGTCGTCTGCGACCCAGATCGATTCCGGGAATTTCTAGGGGGGGAACGTGCAGCGCAGCAGTAGTGACCGTTCTTCTGCTTTGGTACGCTATTCGCAGCGTAGTCGTTGATTGTTTTGTTTTAGCTTACGACTTTGTTTACGTTTTCGCGGCGGTCTACCTGCGCTGCTGGGCTCCCGTCTAGTAGAGCCATGGTCACATAATGAGGGAATTCCCCAAACAATTAAACGTCGATCGAGACCATTACAGTACAGCGAGACGCCATCGACCGCTCAGCCATCGGCGCTGACGCCTCTCGATTCCGGGAATTGAGTCTTGGAGGGGGGCAAGTACGGCGCAGCACTGTCTCTGCTTTCTTGTCTGCTTTGGTATAGCCATTCGCCATTTGCGCTTTTGTTTTACATTAAAGAGGAGTTAGCGCCTTTTCCTGTTTTGGCAATGGTATTTATTGACCGTGAGAATTATGACTCTCGTTGTTTTACAGAACCACAAGGTCACAATGAATGAATTCCTCAGTTAAACATTGATCTTGAGATTGAAAACCAACGGTTTCAAAGTCGGTTCCGATCCAGTACCGTAAGAACTACTGTACCGATTGATTTGAGATTTTTGCCACATAATCTGTACACTCTTTGGCAGGTAGCCCCGTTGAGATTTCATGAAAATTGTTTATACTTTTTTGTAAATAAATTGCCAAACATCGTGGTTTAAGCCAAAATCGCAAAAAAGGATCACTTTTCCAACTTGAGAAATCTGCCGAAAAGCGAAAAATAGAAATATTAACAAAACCATGACGAGACTACCTAGATAAACTTATAACCTTTCAAACGAGTATCAATTTCTATTGTTTCAAATGACCCGCCGTGTCGCTACGATGGGCACCGTAAAAAGTACCTTTTCGAAGACACGAATGCCTAAATTGGATGGCATGAAATAATTTTTCAATAAATGTTGCTCAAAACAATACCAAATATTCTTCTAAAGTTGTAGTTTAATATGCCATTTACTTAAAATATTTAAGTTGAATGGTTACGTCACAAAAATTCGTCAAAAGCGGGCCTTTTCTTGGCCCGAAAATACCGAAGCCCCCCCGTTAAACGCCATTTCAACCTCAAACACACTGATGAATCGAATTGAGTCGGTCGCGGTCTTCACGACCGCGTGCACGGTAGAAACGCATCTACTCCTCATAGACTGTGCCACTGGATAGCCAATCATCACCACAAGGCAAGAAGGCAACTTGTACCGACCACCCAAACACACTGTCACACTAGGCGCCATAACTTTGCATCCAGTGGACGAATTGTCGTGAAATTCGGACTGAACGTCCCTAAAAGATGCAGCTTTCAAACAAAAATACTTCCATTAAGATAGCGTCACCAGAAATTTCCCTATGCCTAAAAGTCCCGATTTACTTTGCGACCGGTCACGTAGAATGTGCCAGAACGTTGTCGATCCCGGTGGAAGGGGTGGTCAAATCACTCACTAGTGCATGCCAGACACAAAGACTCCACAATACAGGCACACGCGCACACTAACGGACGGACGGTTGCAGAACGAGCAAGATGCAGCAGCAGCAGCAGTGCACGGTGCTGCGATTAAAATCGCTAGCACACCCAGCGCGCTCTCGGAGGTGGTGTGAGGTGGTTCGGCCTTCTCAACGCCTCTTCCCTTTCCACCTCCTCCTTTCCACCACCCCATTTCCTGTGCCCATGGCAGAACGAATAGACGGGCACTTTGCCTTTGGTCAGCTGTTTTCCAATGGTTGCTTGTTTTTGTTTCTTTGTTTTTGTTTATTTTCGCTACACTCGTTGCGTTCCACTGTGTTCGTGTGTGTGTGTGGGTGTGTTGGAATGTGTGAGTAAAGCTACCACCACCATGATGGACGCACACACAGCCATGTCATCTGTGGGGAGCAGCTGATGAAGGGGTAGAGTTTTTTCTTTTCTTTTCTTTTTTGCTTTACATCTACAACAACCGACGAGCCGTACGTTGAAACGGGTAATTGGTTGCTCTCCGGACACTAAGGGCAAACGAGAAGACGACGATCGACGACATGTTCGTTCGATGCCATCGGTGACCAACATGACGAAATCTTAAATGCGCTACGCTCGCTGGTGCAAAAAAAGGTGGAAGGAGAGAGAGAGAGAGAGAGAGAGAGAGAGAGAGAGAGAGAGAGACTCGCGTCGTCAGCTGATGATCCAACACTTGTTGCTCTTCTCCCTTCAACCCCCACCGAGTGGCCAAACAATGAAAAGAACGAAAAAATTCAAGTTGTTCAACCCCCCACATTTCCACAAATGGTCCGCCATTGGTTAACACTAAGCCCCCCAAAAAGCCACACAGACAGGGAGACAATCGTTGTGATCGTTGTGGTAGTAGCAGTAGTAGTCGAACAGTCCCAAACAAAGGGCACAACAATTGAGCAAAAAACAAGAGCCATGGAGACGCACGATCCCTAATCAACTGCAGCGTCGCGCCAGGAACCGAATCTGGGAACACACTGTTGCCAAGGCGAGGCGAATGATAAGCCACGAGGGAGGGAGGGGTGGGTGGGTTGCTTTATGCTGCGTACGAAACAAAGAACGGCCTCTCCCCCCCCCCCCCCTCAACTGCAGCTGTTCCGCTACGCTTGTGTAAATGTGTTGGTGCGTTCTTGAGGGGTGGTCACCGAGCTAGCGAGTGATTCATTCCATCAATCCAAATCCAAAAAAACAAAAAACAACACTAATCGGAAATCGTCATAAATTTTCCCCCTTTTTTTTTGTAACAAATATACGGGGGCAGATCTGCACGATCTGTAGAATGTAAAAATGGGGAAAAAAAACAAAGAACACAGCCGCACTGCAGTTCTAACCCTGTGTTGCGCGAATGACCCTGTGCTCACGCACACGCCAACAGCCAAGCCACTGGTTGCGCCACTGATGGGGCTATTTGTGCAGCAAAAAAATAAAATAAATAAAATAAAACTAGAATAGCCCACCCTCGCCACCCCATCCCGTTTCAGAACGCAGGCAATAGGGGTGCACCAACGCACCAATTTCTCAAGTAAATGTGCGTACTCTCTCTCTCTCTCTCTTGTGCTCTCTTTGTGTCCTTCGCTTGGCAGTAGTCGCCACACGATGAAAACAACACGACAAGAGACGTATTTTTCCATTACCAGCGTGCAGCGCGCTAATCGCTCCTCGCTAACCTAGTGGCCTGCGATGCAGAATGGCCTGAGACAGAGCAGAGAGAGAGAGAGAGAGAGAGAGAGAGAGAGAGAGAGAGAGAGAGAGAGAGAGAGAGAATAAGAACAAGTGGGGCATTCTGATGCGGAGCAAAAACAAAGCAAAACGCACCAACCGGATCGAACTCGAAGAAACGGGTGGTGTGCACCATACCAGCATGCACGCAATGTTGCTGCTGCGTGCGTGCGTGCGTACGTGCGTACGTAATGGACCTTGTGTGATGCTACACGCGGACGCGGACACCTCACTGCTACAAATACGTACGCACGGACGCACGCATGCAAAGCGCGTCAACATTAACAACAGCAACATTACGAGTACGTGCACACAATCTCTCTTTCTTTCTTTCTCTCTCTCTCTCTCTCTCTCTCTCTCTCTCTCTCACACACACACACACTTTCTCAAGGCTCTGTATGAGGTAATGTTGGATCGGATTGGAGTGGAATCGTTCAAACAGCACAAAGAGAAGCGTGCGTTGGTTCGCGGTTCGCGATACGGGAGCATCAACACCCAACCAAGGCATGGCCCCCCATCCCCCCCCCTGCCCCTCCCCCGTGTTTGGCGTATTTCTCGAGGAGGATTCGCTGCTGCGATTGCGCGATATTATTGCTGGCTGTCAAAATATTATTGCACCACATTGGTTGTTGGGAATTTTGGGTTTTTTGGCAGCGATGGAAGCGGGTCCGTTTGTGTACGACAACACCAACTGTGACTACTACTAACACTTCTACTACTACATTTTAAGTCGAGACGGAAAAAAGAGAGAGAGGGAGGGGAAACCGCAGCTACACCAAGCAGGGATCCACGACAAACGAACACACAGAGAGGAAGATTCTCGGATTCTCCGTTTTGTCGCGACAAATTTTCCCAGGGGAAAAGTGGAATGTTTTGGAGAGCAAAGGTCCTTGGCTAGCGAGTGTAAAGTGCCAAGAAAGTAGCAACTTTTTGCATCACTCCGCTGCGCTCTGCGCAACAAAGGACTCCCGTTACAACCCTTTCTTTCGTCTTCCACAGACACACAGATGCAGGGGCGGTGCGAGTGTTGGTGGCTGCAGCCAAAGAAGCATGGCCACCGAGGAACCCCTTTCCTCCCCTTTGCGGGGCACCCCCCATGTTTCAGTTGCATCCGCCGCAGCAGCAGTAGCAGCAACCATCAACATTTTCCTTCAGTCTCTCTCTCTCTCTCTCTCATCGAGTAAATAGTAAATTCCCTCCACCGAGCACTGGACCACGATGCTCACCTGATGATCAAAACAAAGAAAAGAAACTACGAAGTAACCCAAAAAAAAAAAAAACAACAACTACGTCATTGAGCCACACACGCGCGCATAACAGTGCGTGGCTGTGTCTGTGGCTGTGTAGCAGTGGCTGGTGTGGCCACCAACCAGCGCAGCGCAGCCACGAACGGATGCTGAGCGAAGAAGAAAAAGACGAAAGAAAACGCGATAAGCGAAATCGCGAGAAAATGCGTCGCCAAGCTGCGCGCTGCCCATATATCGTGTTGGTGTTTTGTTTGTTTGCGCGCGCGATATGCGTGTACACGCACCAACCGTTCCGCTGCCCCTGCTGCCAGCGAAGACAAACAACCCAGCCGAAACGAAAAAAGAAAAGAAAACACGAGCAACACAACAGTTTTTGCGACGAAAGCAAAACAGCAGCAGCAGCAGCAGCAGCAGCAGAGTTATTGGAAATGTGATGGTGCCCGAAAAACAAGGGCGAGAGAGAGAGAGAGAGAGGTCAAAGAGGGGGCACAAACATCGCTGCTGCTCGAGTTGCTTTCCTTGTTTTGTTTGTTATTGTCAATTAAAGCACGGAGTTCCCGTGGGCGCCATCGCGTTGGTGCGCCGTCATTGGCGAATATTGCGCTGCGGCGCCACTTTGCTTTTATTTTCAATTCCCTTTACCGCCTACTTCGCAGCCCGGCAGGTAGCGATTGAATGTTTTTAATTCGATGGCGTTAAATCGAAAACACATGCTGGAGGGCAGCGTTCACAGCAAATAGAGCGTGCCTGCCTGTGTGTTTTGTGTGCAACAGTGACACACTTTGCAAGCGCCTTCAACAACCCCTTCCCCCCTCCCGTAAACGCGCGCACAGCAATGTAGAGCGCATCTTCGGGCCACGGGCCATCGCATTGGCCAGCGCACAAACACTTACAGCACAGTTAATTGTGAGACGATGCTCGACGACAACGATGGTGGTGCTGCTGCTGCTACTGCTGCTACTGCTGGCCGAATGCACGACGAGCGAAACGTCCTTCATCAGGAGTGCGCTCCGTGTGGGCTGCAGCGCGGCCTTTCGAGAAGATATTAATATTGACTGACGACGACGACGACGATGGGGCAAATGGTGGGGGAGTAAATCGCGTTATCCTGCCCTGTCGTACACACGCATACACGCGAACCGTCCTTGTCGGTCACTTTGGGAGTTTTTTTTTTGCACTCCTTCCCTACAGGGACGAGGGACACACAATCGTTGCACTGGCACAGGATTTCGATTTTGTTTTCTTCTTCACAACGCGCGCGCCAAAAACAAAACCAAAAAAAACCGAAAAACAAACCGCGAAAACACACGTCCGTGCGGTCCGTTAAACAAGAGGAAGCTTTCACAAAACAAACCAAACAAAAAAACAAAAAAAAAGGAACAACACAAAAAATCAAGCACAACGCAGCGCGATCACGAGCTGGGTTTGGTTTGGTTTGGTTGGTTTGGCTGGGTGCACCCGTCGCGCGTTGCTAGCTGCTCGGTGCACTCATCTGTTCTGCCTGTGCGCTCGTCGTCGTCGCCTCGCGCGGTTCGGTTTTGTGTTGGGGGGGGGGGACGTGGGGCACAAAACAAAAACATAAGCCTATCGTGCTGGTGTGAGTGCGGATCCGTTAAAGGGGTATGAAAACGTAGGGAATGGGGGGGAAGGAGGCTGTAAGTTTGGGGTGGTACAGTAGTACGCATAAGTAACAGCCCACCGCGAGGGGGGGTTCACCACATTTTCGTCTGTAAATTCGACATTTTTCGGTCACAGACAGAAGACTCTTTACTCTTCAGGAAACTATTTCATGAACTGTGTTTATCATTGTTTGAACCAAGTACTTCAACAAATGTCTTGCAGAGAAATTATTATCAATAAGAGGGCAATTAATGACATCTTAATTAATCACCAATCATGTTCTAGATCAGTAGCTTACAGTTTCCAAACTCGGGCGTCCTCGGCAGACAAATTGGATTGGAAAAATCAAAACCACTTTCCGTCACACACCGGAAACCGTCATTTACAGGTCACAATGAGGCATGGTGATGGAATGGAGCAGTTTTCCGTTTAATTAGAATGTTAAATTAGTGAAAATAACAGCACTGTGGCTTGCGAAATTTATGTCGGCACCCGAAAGGATTCTTTAAGGAAAATTGGAAACGTCTCGCTAAAACCATAAGTTCTTATTTGTATCCTCGTCGTATTAAACGTCTAGGATCACCTTCTCAAAGTTCAGATTGAGAATTTATGGGAACTTTTTTTTAATAAAATTCCCATCATGAACGATGTTTCTATTAAAAACTATTATTTTACTAGCCAATACGATGAGAGTAATCCCCAACAACATCTGAAATCATGTGAAAGACATGTTAAAATGGAGTGTACATGAAAATCCGGGGTAAGAGTGACCCATATGAATTGTTAAACATAATTCCTTGCAGGTGGGTTTTTACTTTTGTTATTAATCACATGATCTTTCACTGAAAGAATTTTTAACCAAAAACTATCAAACCTATCAAGCTCAAAGCTAGTGATTTGGAAAGAGGAAAGTTAGGGCTTTAAGCGGAAAAATGCACAATGCTTCTGTGACCGAAAAATGTCGATTTTACAGCAGAAAATGTGGTGGACCCCCATAGCGGTGTGCTTTTACTTATGCCGACCACTGTATGTGCGCACAATCGAGCGTCTGCTGAGTGTGTGCGTAGCAGCAGCAGCAGCAGCAGCAGCTAGCAACGATGACGTTTTGCGGCGAAGGCGGAGGGGGAGAGGGGCAGTTTTATGGTTCTATAGGACGATGTGGATGCTAATTGCCATCACCGCCTGTGTGTGCAGCGACGGTAGAACGCAGCAACTAGAACAACCGAGCTCGCTCGCGTGTCTGACAGAGAGACGGGGGTCCGAGATATGCCACATAGCGGCTACCACTGCCCTTTCACACCCTGTTGGTGCTGCTGCTGCTGCACAGGAGAATGTCTCCTGATGGCCTGGCGGTGTGAGCGAATAGAGCGATGTGTTTGTTGTTTTTTTTTCTACAACTTTTCGCTCCATTCCGCGCCTCCCATACGCATAAACGGAAACTGCGCGCCCCAATGGCTCCCGCGTCAAATCCGAAAGGACACCGAGGACACAATGCCTAATGATGCAAAGCGTGGTGCAAAGTGGTGAGCGTGTGTCTGCATCGCGGGCGTACCAATATCAGTGCGCTCGCAGTTCCTCGTCCTTTTTGGGGGAGTATTTTTTTGTTTGTTTTTTTGTTTTTTGTTTTTGGGGAGCGAAGGTTCAGTGAACCACGGTGCAGGCCGTGGCGAGGACGAGGAAGAGGAAGAGCGACTGGCTGCAGCACTGGCGAGACAGCAGCTCGTGCAATCACTCACCACCGATGCTGCTGCTGCTTGGTGGAGTGTTGGTGGCAGCAGGTGCACGCGCACACGGCAACCGACCCGAACGGGCGGAACCGTTGTCTGTCTGGCTGACTTTGCCCTGTCACTATCGGCCACATTCGACGCCATCATCATCATCATCATCATCAGCATGGGTTGGTAAAAAAAAAAAAAACAAGAAACGAATATTCTCCCAAAACCTGTGGCGGAGTGTCGAGAGAAGGGGTCCCAATGGGGCGGGGGAAAGGCTTACAGGGTGCCAGAAAAAAAAAAAACAGTTTATCCACCCCTTGCAAGCACTTTACATTTTAACTGATTTTTCGGGGAAACCATTAGCCCAAAAATGTGTATCACATATCAATTGTGCTTCGGTTTTTTTTTATTCTTCTATCACTCTATTATTTGTGGTGCCATCCAATAGGCCTCAAAAGATGTTTTATTAGTGATAAACAAATTAAAATACATTTTTCAAATTGAGTGGAAAAATGGTTATTTGAGTCTTGGAGTAAAAAACGTACAATAAAATACATGAGGGTGGATAAACTTTGTTTGTGCGTGCTTTTCGTACCTTGCTCCACTGTTTCTGTTTTGTAATATCTTTGTTTCTAAGGGGTATTTAAAAAAAAATGTAAAAAGCACAGTAAAGAAGAATAAAAACCGAAACACAATTGTTATGTGATAAAACATTTCTGGACTGAGGATTTCCATACAAAAAAAAAATCAGTTTAAATTGTAAATTGCCTTGCCAACGGGTGGGATAAACTTTTCTCTCTGCCCAACTGCAACGTTAAATGACGGAAACGGGCGATCCCATCCACTTACCTTTCTCTCTTTAGCTCTCTGTTTTGTTTTTTTTTTTTGTTTGTTTGCTGTTTCTCGCCCTGCTGGGCCCTTCGCTTCGCTGCCCTTTGTCCCTCGCTCACTCTGTTTCGCGACAGATGGATGGATGATTTTACATAATCTGCCCAGAGACTACTGTTGCCTGCTGGTGGTGGTGGTGGTGTTGGTAGTGGCTGCTGCTGCTGCTGCTGCTGCTGGGGACGATGAAGACGATGGCAGTAGTTGCGTCCGCCCAAACCACCATCATCTAGTGTTGCACCGTTGGGGGCGCACAGCACACAAAAAGACACACAGGCGCGATAACTCGGAAACAGTCCTTCCAAACACGTGGCTGTGTGTGTGGGGGTGCGCCGTGCGTTTTCACTCCATGGCTGATCACGCTGATCAGGGATCGGCTGGCTGGTCAGGTCAGGTCAGGTCAGGTCCAGACAGACATCCTGGAGGGCGGCTTGAGGCGTTAGACGGGATTTGATTGATTGGTGGGGCGATCGTTCGTCTTTTGATTGAGGTTTGTTTGAGTTTGCTGGTTGCTCGGTTCGCCCACCCGCCCACACACACACAGACACAGACACACAAACACGCACACAATCTGCTAATCGTCCTGTGGCCCTGCCTGGGAACCCTTTTTTGGGGGGGATCCTTATTCACGGAACGTTTTTTGTGGAACGTCGCAACACTTCGTTCGTCTTTGCGAGTCAGCAAGCGCACCCTGCTGTTGACCTATCGATTGCTGCTGTTGGTGCTGTTGTTTCACCCGATCAGCCGCGATTCCCCTGTAGCGCTGCCTCACTGCCTCACTGGCAGGACGTGATGTGTGCTGCCGTTGCTGTCGTCGTCGTCGTCGTCGTCGTCGTCGTCTATCCTACCTAAAACGTAAACACCCACACTAATGCATCGTTGTTTGCGCTTTACACGATTAAAAAGCAAAGCTACGACGTGACGACTGGTTGCTGCACTTTTCTTTTTTGTTGTTGTTGTTTTGCACCGAATGCACTGAAGAAAATGCACTACACTACGCACGCACGCACGCACGCACGCACGCACACACGGAGAGAGCCCAACCAGGCAGGGCACCAAGGCTGGCTCGCGCCCAAGGTCCCAAGGAAGGCCCGCTAAACAGCCCGCCACTCACTTCCAGGCGTCCCGTGTCCCGGTGCGCTCCGCCGTTTGCTGGAACAAAGGGCGTAGTAAAATGGTCGTCATTGAAAACGTACACAACACTGGGCGACGAACGACGCACTCGATGCTTTATTATGTTTGCTCTAATCCACCAGCGACTGACGTTTTCCCCGCTTCCACACTCGTGCACTGTGACGTTGACGTTTCGAGTTCGAGTTGATTCGCCTTTCGTTTTTTCCCCCTCACTCTCTACCCCTTCTTTCTGTCCACTCTTCTATTTATCAGCACAAATCAAAGAGAACGCCGACCGCCTTTCTCGCACGCCTGCTCAAGCGATTTGATCGCCTATTCTTCGTCACAAAACCATTATGACGCGCACAATATATACGATCCGACACGTCGCAAGGATTGGTTGGCGCTGTGCGAATCGGTTCTGTTGTGTCGCAGCGTCGCCACAGCCAGGACATCAACGTGTACAGTGCTGTGTGCAACATTAGGTAGAGCTTCGTGGCGGGGGTTGCGGGGACGTTATTGATTACAAAAAAAATCCTGGCATCGAAAACGGAATGAATTTTAATTTCACAGATGAGCGTACATTTTTTTTTTTCTTTTACAAAACTAATCGGAATACCTTACCGTACGCTCCACGTTCTCCAGGATCTCTTTTTGTTTTGTTTTGCTTTTTTTTTTTGTTTTGTTGCTATTATACACATCACTGTTTGTGAACCCCTTTTTCTCGTTAGGGCCAGCGCGCTCGGAATCGGTTCTGTGACGTCGGTGACGATTGTAATGGCAGGGCTTCTACAGCGCATCCAGGGCTGGATTGGATACCGCTGCATCGCATTCGGTGGCCAAACTGGCACCGAAAGATGCGCCAACACATTCGCTAGGATGCAGCTGCTAGTTAGTGGGGATTCACTATTTTTAAAAAAAAAAATTTTAATTAGTTTTATTATCTACTCTTTCGTCTCTAAATCCAGTGCGGACCCATTAGCGACGGAAATAGTTGTTCGTAGCGCCACTGTTTACTGGCTACAATGGAAATGTGTGTTGCTAATCATAAAATGATAATAATAAACGCGTACAAGCCACAACGAAGCGCCGCGCCATTCTAAGAAATGTCAGTTAATTTTGTTTACATGCACGTTGGTGGACGCAAAATGGTTTTGGTTGTTGTTGCTGTTGATAAGTCGTACGTGACCGCGCAAGCAACCTCGCTCACCAACACGCACGCACGCACTGCGTAGGGTAATGTGTCGTCGACGATCACGCTGCGGAGTCATTTGTCGCCACCGGGCATCACATCGGTGCTGGGGCCTGGTACGCGTTAATGACCTCATCGCCGTCCTGGTTGTTGATTTATCTTATCAGCAGAAGCAGCCGTCCGTCCAGTGACTCCAGGCGAACCGCAGCCAGCAGCGCCAGGGTAGTTCTCAAATCAGTCGTCCGCCGTCCGTCCTCGTCGTAACGCTTTTCTACTTTTTGCCTTTCCAGGGTGTTTAGTGCAGTCTCTCTCTCTCTCTCTCTCTCTCTCTGTCCGTCTCGTGTTTGGCAACGCCAGCAATCCAGCAATTAAAAACGGTGCTACGCATTCAAAATGGCCTCATCATCGACGCCGACCCTTAAATCGTGCATTCCGCTACCGCTCGATGAGGCGCAGCTGATCGATGTGGTGGAGAAGGCGAAAGACTGGGCACTGATGCACGGTGCGGCGATGCGCTCGAAGCACAATTTCAACCCGGATGCGCTGCAGGTAGCCGTTACCGAACGCGCGCCCCCCCCCCCCCCCCCCCCGGTCATCACCCTTTAAATGGTTTGTTGTTGTTGTTTGTTTCACGATTCGCCCAGTTCGCTCCCTTCATCCTAACGCCGTCCTCGTTTCCGCGGGCCGAGTTCCAGAAGGCGGTACGGCTGCAACCGGTCCTGAACGAGCTGATCCACGCGGTTGCCCACGACAGCGAGTTTCTGCTCGAGACGCTCAAGTCGACCGAGAAGGTGGACGAGTTTACGGGCAGGCTCGTTGAGATTTACCGCACGGTGCTATCGGAAGGAATCGCTCAGGTAAGGGGAGGGTGGCGGGCGGGCGGGCCCTGAACCGGGCCGACTGGAGCTCGAGAAATGCTCGACTGCGCGGGCGGGCGGGTGACATTCCCCACTTCCCTCCAATCCCTGCCGATTGGTTGGCCGATCATCGGTGCTGTTGTTTTTTTTTTTTTTGCTTCCCCCCCCCCCCCGGGCGTTCTCACGTCTCATTCCTACCACCGTTCCACTTTCCTCATCTACACCCGGGCACCCGCGCACCCGGCAGCCGCTCAGCCTAGGGCTGCTGCGATCGGACTTGATGCTGGAGACGAAGTGCGACAACATGTGCAGCGAGCCGAGGGTGCGCCCGTACGGTGCGTACTGCTGCTGGAAGCAGGTGGAGATCAACACGATCGCGTCGGGTTTCGGGCACCTGGGACCCTCAAGCAAATATCTGCAAAGGTTCTTACCTTTCACTACTCTTACTACGAACCCCCACTTTATCGCCCCCCCCCCCCCCCCACCACCCCCATCCGCCCTCCGTTTCTACCCCCGTTTGTACCACTTCTGGTAACGTGTTGCTGTTTTTTTCTTTCTTCTTTCTTTAGTTTAGTAGCTACCTTAAGGAAACCTCCATGGATCCGCATAATAACCGCTGTCTTGACGCTTGCTAGTTACCGAACCTTCCTTCCTCTGTTCTGTTTTGCTATCATTAACCACGCGATTGGCTGCCTGCTGCTGCGGCTGCGGCTGCTGTGGCTGTGCTATCTTTTACCTCCTTATACCTCCTTTATTCTAGTATCTAATCAACTGGTTTTTTCTTCTTCTTCTTCTCTTCTGTGTGTGCTTAACTGTTGCGACTGGTTATTGGTTTATTTTGCTCCCCCAACACGGCTCTTCTACCACTTTTCTTTACTGCTCCTGCCTTCTCGGTTGGCTCGATTGGTTTTTTGCGTGTTGCGTGTAGTTCAAAATTGGGCGTTCACCTAATCGAGCCGGTGTAGGATGGTTTGCGTCGCTACTACAACACTATGCGCCACCCACATGCACACCCCATGCTGTACATTTGCAAAACACCTGTAAATTAAATTTCTCACCTGCAAACGTGTTTGACCGGGGGATACTGGGAGTGCTAGCGTTTGTTTGCGGTGTAGATGGAAAATGTGGTTGAAAATTAGTCACAATAACAATGAGGGCTCGTAGACTAGTAGCACCTCGCACGAAATCGGGCAGCTAGAAGTTATGTTTGCACCCTTTTTTTTTACAATTTAAGGAAGGGGGGCTTCGGTATTTAATTTTGTGTTTGTTACACATGCTTTTCACATTTTTCCCCTGAATGCTAACCCTTTCAAGAGTATCGTGACAAAGATACAGATTTTTGAAAGTCCGCACTTCATGCAAAGGCTCCATGCAGCTCGCTACTTTGAAGAGCGTTTCACAAAATAAACGGTTTTAAAAATCGGTCCCCACCGTAAAAACTACTGGGCCGATCGATACGAAATTTTTAACACATAATCTGTACACTCTTTGCTAGGTAGTCTCGTTGAGATTTTGCGAAAATTATTGATACTTTTTTTTTTAAACAAATCGCCAAAAATCGTGGTTTTAAGGCAAAATGACAAAATGCGTGCCACTTTTTCAAATTTAAACATCTGCCAAAAAACGAAAAATTCCAAATTTGACAAAAACGACGACGAGGCTACCTAGATATACTTACAATCTTTCTAAAGAGCAACGATTTGTATTTTTCTGATCACCCATCACGCAGCTACGATGGTCACCGGAAAAAGTATCTTTTCGAAGACACGACTGCCTAAATTTGATGCCATGGATGAAGTTTTAAATCAATCTCCCTCAAAACAGCACCAAATATTCTTCAAAAGTTGCTGTTTAATGTGTCATTCATTTGAAAGCATAAAAGTTGAATGGCTGCGTCACAGAAAAATCGTCAAAAATGATCCTTGAAATTACCGAAGCCCCCCCCCCCCCCCCCTTAATAAAATCCTAACAAAAAGGAAAAGGATATGGCGTTTTCACTGTGTTGCAGTTGTTTTGTTTGTTCGCCTTTTCACAACTTAACAGCAATCGTTGGTGTACTGCAGCCCAGCTAGTGATTAATTCCTGACCCGTTCTAATCGTTTTCCTTTCTTTGTAGTTTATAGAAACACCTCTTTGGTAGTGTTCGGGGTCCTTCCGTTAGCGTTCACACCGCGACAGCTGGTGTTGCTTGGAGGTGGGGATCGTTTCGAGCACTAGAGCATGCGCAACCCTGCCCTGAGTAACCTGACCTGGCACACCGCTTTTGGGTTTTGCGATCGCTTTCGTTTGTTTAACATTTAATGTGCAAAAAAAAACCCCCCCGGCACATCCGGTCCGTTTCGTTGTTTGATCTTGCATGATGTTGTAGGAAGTTTGATTCGCTCACCCTAGTAGAATCTGGGTCCCTGTAGGGATCACTGGCACGCTCTCCTTCTCATGTCCGTCTAGCCGTGCTTGATTTGGACCACCGTAATTTAAAAAAAAAAAAAACAGAATACCCTACTCTCTCTCTCTCTCTCACACTCCGATTAACACCCCTTTTTGTTCGTCCAGCTGATGAATCCGAGGGCATGAAAACGGCATTGCGAGATAAATGGTGCCATGCTCCATGTTCAGCAGCCCAGCAGGTTTTTTGTGCGGTTTTTTTTTGTAGCAGTTTGGTTCCCCTCGATTTAAGGAGGGGGGCGACTTTTGCTGACTATTTGCTTGAGAGTTGTTAGGCCCCGTGACGACGTGATGAGTGTGGATGACTCCGATTAATACCACCGCCCCCCCCCCCCCCCCCCCCCCAACCAAAACATACAATTCCTCCCCGCATAAAAAAAAAATAAAGAAGAAGAAAAGCACGCTCCCTGTTTAAACGTAAGATAGTGGCGAGAAGAAGGTGAGGACCACCACCATCGGAGCGGATCGTGCTTTTCATCCCATCTGTTTTTTTTTTTGCTTCTCATTTTCCCTCGATCTATTTCTCGCTCTCTATCTCTCTTTGTGTGTGTCTCTCTCTCTCTCTCTTTTTCCTAATTGACAGACCCTTACGCTCGCACTGCTCCGGTCTGACTATTTGCCCAACTTTTCGGACGCCATCAAGCAGGTGGAGATAAATACGATCGCCTCCAGCTTCGGCGGCATCTCCACCAACATTACACCGATGCATAGGTACATTTCTTCCAGCTTCTATCTTTGTGCCGTCTGTCGCTCAATTCCGCTCGACGCCTTGTCCTTGTCCACTCGCGCACGCACATTTACACTCACTCTCCCTCCCTCTCCACCCCCCCCCCCCCCTCTCTCCCTCTTTGTTACTCCTTTTGCTAAGTTTCTCATGCTAGATCATGCTCGTTTCCCCATGTTTTTGTTTTGTTATCACCGCGATCGCCAATGTCTCGTTTAATAGCACCGAAAACTCCCATAACATTCCATTTGTTTCCGTTGTCCTGTTCCTGTTTTTTTCAATCCAAGCTATGCGATAAATGTAAGATGAATTTGCCGTTGTGCATGTGTAGCTCAGGAGCACGGCACGGAAATGCATGATTTATGGATGCATGCTGGGAAAAACCATAACGAAAGACATCACAGATCGCCGATGTCGCAGTATTGCTCGAATCGGTGACAGTGTAGTGCAACACCAATTTACCCAATACACGGTTTTTGCGGGTAGTACTCGGTAGTAGAGCAGCTCCGTAGATTGAATCCTTTGGTAGATGTATGGATTTGCAAGTTAGAACAAAAAGTAGATAAAGTTTCCGGTATGGCGAATCGTATAGTTCTCTAGTGTAAACTAGTTTTTTTTTCTTCCTTCCCCTTCCCTTAGTAACTTCACTTCACTACGGTGCACAGTCCCAATTCCGTATTCGTTTTATTATTCATACAGGGTGCGCCATCAGGCGGTTCCCTAGTTTAAAGTTCAATAACTCTGTAATTTTTCAGCCGTTTTGGACAAACAGAACAGTTTCTGAAACGTCAGTTTGTGCCATTTTAGTAATGCATCACTTCGCTTTAAAAGAGTGGATTGAAATTGTTACACTTTACAATGAAAATAATCGTTCACTAGTGGCCTCCTCGATCGCCGGACGGCGCTGGCCTTTTTTCTGTGGTTCTATTTGAAAAATAAGGTTTATGCTAACCAACCAAAGACTATGAAACAACTTAGAGCAAATATTGGAGCTGAAATTGCCAAAATTACTCCCCAAAATGATATCAAAACAATGTAAAATGCCCGAAAAACAGCCCCTTTTTTGTATGTCAAATGAAGGCGGTTGATTTGATCAAATATCATACATTGAGAATAGCACAATAGAATGGCATAGAAAAAACCTAAATAAAACTGGTTTATTTTCCAAAATCGGTTGAAAAATGACAGAGTTATTTAACTTTAAAATAGGATACCACCTCATTAGCGCACCCTATAGTCTGTCCCCTCCACGATCGATCAACGTAAAGATCTGGTCTGGTTTGATCTGCCCTCCCCATTGCTTGGCTTCCGCTTTCCGCTTGCCGTGCATGCTGGAATCAGAAGCAGTGCATGAGAATGTGGCATCCGTGCACGCAGCAGCACGACTCCACTGGTCCTGGTGCTCTAGTCTGTGGCACCGACACGAACAAAACGACAGAATGGAAACACATCCTGCATGGTTTCCATCGAGAGTATTTTTGTTACTAAAGCATGGAACACTTAATATTTGGCCGTATGAAATAGAACACAGCTCCGGCCAGCAATAAGCTGGAAACACATGGAAAATGGTGTCATTTTGTAGGTATTTTTTTCAATTTTCAATTGGAACGCGGACGGAATTGTATTGGACGCGCCAAAACTTAACGGTACCTTTTCATAAAGGGGCCTAAGAGCATTTAGTTTTGTAAAACTGCATTTATTTTTTACTTTTTTCCCTGAATGCTGATCCTTTCAAGAATATTGTGTAAAATTTTCACCTCATTTGAAGACAAACTGTCCAAGATATTGATTTTGGAAAAGTCGCGCGCTTCATGCATTTGCAGACACGCATTTCTTAATTTGATGCCACGGACGTAAGTTTAAAAAAAAAACTCTGCAAAATACGACGAAATTTTCTTCAAAAGTTGTAGTTTATTGTGGCATTTGGAAAAATATTAATAGGTAGATGCTTTGTTTCAAAACAAATCATCAAAAATGAGCCGATTTTGTGTACGAATCAAAAGACTCCTAAGCGACGAACCCGGTTTGGCAAATTTTCAAACCACAACTACAAATTGCTTTCCAAATTTAAGAGTTTAAGAGCAATGGATGGGAAGAGCAAAGGGTGCGCATCCCGCGTTTCATTTTCATCACTCACTGGTGTCGTTTTGTGCCGTGTTTTTTTTTCGTTTTGTTTTGTTTTTATTTCTGCAGCCTCAATTCTCTCTCTCTCTCTCTCGTTATCTGTCATTCCGGTCTTTGCATCCTCCTTACCCTGTATTCTGTAATGTGTAGTGTACCCCCTTTCTTCTTCAACTTCCCCCCAACTTCTGTACTGTTGCCACCCCCTCTTTCACCCTTTTCTTTAACGTCGTTCTTGGGCCGGCGCATTGATTAACATTTCGTTTTTTTTTTCCCACGTCTCGTCCGAATTGTGCCTGCCTTGGTTGGCCTTAAAACTGGCCAATTACAGCTACATCCTGACGGAGCTTGGGCATCAAGATAAGCTGGAGAATGTAAGTACAACCACCCGCAACGCATTGCGGTCACAACGGGGGCGCCCCCATTCCTTCGGCTGACTTCTTGATCGTTCTTTCTTTCCGTAGCTACCTGAGAACCGCGCCCTGTCCGGTTTGTGCGATGCGATGGTGGAAGCGTGGAAGCTACAGAACCGCCCCACCGCCGCCATCCTGTTCGTCGTCGAGGACCGCACGTACAACATCTGCGACCAGCGTTTCCACGAGTTTTACATCCGCGAAACGTACCCGCACGTCCCGGTGGTACGGTGCACGCTAACCCAGCTCGCCAGCGCCCGGCTAGGGCCCGGGCGGAAGCTGCTGCTGCCGGATCGGCTTCTGGGTGGCCGGGAAGCGAGCGTCGTGTACTATCGGGCCGGGTACGAACCGGGCCACTACCATGGGCCACAAGAGTGGGCCGCCCGGTTGCTGATCGAGCGTTCGGTTGCCATCAAGTGTCCATCGATCCAGTACCATCTGGCCGGCACGAAGAAAGTGCAGCAGGCACTGGCCAAACCGGAAGTGTTACGTCGTTTCGTCGGAAGCGATGAGGCGAAGATTGAGGCGATCTGCGACATCTTTACCGGTCTGTACTCGCTCGATCGTGACGAGGAGGGGGACGAGGCGGTCCGGTTGGCCCTCCAGGATCCCGAGCGGTACGTGCTGAAGCCGCAGCGCGAGGGCGGTGGCAATAATGTGTACGGGGCCGACATACCGGCCGCGCTCGCTGCGATGAGCGGTGAGGAACGGTCGGCCTGGATACTGATGGAGCGCATCTTTCCACCGCTGTCGACCGGTTACATGATCCGACCGGATGCCGGTACCGCTCCGCCCGTACCAGTGCAGCTTGTGTCGGAGCTCGGCATCTTCGGTGCCATTATCGGGTATGTTCGGGGGTCTGGTGCTTTATTACTTTAACGGGGTTTACTTTCGGTAATTTCGGGCCAAACAGAGGATCAATTTTGATCATTTTTTGTGACGTTTCCATTCAACTTAACTTTTTCAAGTGACTGGCATATTAAAGTGCAACTTTTGAAGAATATTTAATGCTATTTTGAGGAAGAATTAATGAAAACTTCATCCATGGCATCAAATTTGTGAAGGTGCGTTTGCGAAAAGATACTTTTTTTACGGTGCCCATCGTAGCTGCGTGATGCGGTCATCGGAAAAACACAAATCGATACTCGTTTGAAAGATTATAAGTTTACCTAGGTAGCCCTGGAGAGTTTTTGTTGATATTTCAATTTTTGGATTTTTGGCAGATGTTTAAAGTAGAAAAAGTGATGCATTTTCTCAATTTTTCCTCAAAGCATGATTTTTTGCGATTTGTTTACGAAAAAGTATCAACAATTTTCATGAAATCTCAACGGGACTACCTGGCAAAAAGTGTACAGATTATGTGGTAAAAATCTCAAATCGATCGGTGCAGTAGTTTTTACGGTACTGGATCGAAACTGACTTTCAAAACGTTGGTTTTCAATCTCAAGATCAATGTTTAACTGAGGAATTCATTCATGGGACCTTGTGGTTCTATAAAACAACGAAAGTTGTTGGGTACTGCAGCAAATAGCTCATAATTCTCACGGTCAATTAATACTAAGGCAAAAGAAAAAAGCCGCTAACTCCTCTTTAATGTAAAACAAAAGCGCAAATGGCGAATGGCTACACCAAAGCAGACAAGAAAGCAGTCACTGCGCTGCGCCGTACTTGCCCCCCTCCAAGTCTCAATTCCCGGAATCGAGAGGCGTCAGCGCCGATGGCTGAGCGGTCGATGGCGTCTCGCTATACTGTAATGGTCTCGATCGACGTTTAATTGTTTGGGGAATTCCCTCATTATGTGACCATGGCTCTACTAGACGGGAGCCCAGCAGCGCAGGTAGACTGCGAAAACGTAAACAAAGTCGTAAGCTAAAACAAAACAATCAACGACTACGCTGCGAATAGCGTACCAAAGCAGAAGAACGGTTACTACTGCTGCGCTGCACGTTCCCCCCCTAGAAATTCCCGGAATCGAACTGGGTCGGAGTCGACTCGGGGGGCCCGTAATCGACTCCGATTTTTTGCAGGCGTGCAATCGTGGGTGCATTTCCGAGCGCCCATCACTAGAGCCTTGCCTGAAACGCGAATTTAAAAAAAAACTCTGTATCTTTGTCAGTTTTTCCTCGTTTGATCCAAAACTTTTACACAATACTCTTGAAAGGATCAGCATTCAGGGAAAAAATGTGAAAAATACCTGTCACAAAGCAAAATCAAACACCGAAACCCTTTACCTTAACCTTAATCCTCCACCGTGTTTTGTTTTTATTTCTTTTTCACCATTCCAGGAGCAAGGAGAAGATACTGTACAACAAACAGGTGGGCCACATGCTGCGCACGAAGCTGTCCACTGCCAACGAGGGCGGTGTGGCCGCCGGTCTCGGTGCCCTCGATAGCCCTTACCTCATCGATTAGTTCTGGCACGCTGGCACCTTTCACCGGACCACCTTTATTATTGTTTTTATTCGTTTGGTATATCTCACTTACCGCGAGCCACCGAATAACCGGGCATAACGGGTTAACCGACCGACGGGATTCATGTACAACAGTTTCAATAATTAAAACAAACAAAAGCAATGCAGCCTCGCAGCCTTCCTCGCCTTATTCCATCGCGCTGTATCCGAAAGTGAAGTGCCCGAGCCCGAGTGGCTCAGTGTGTGCTGAAAAATATACCCGGAAAATTCATTTTCTTTCTCACGTTCCCGTTTTGCTCGTGCCGCACGATCCAATCAACGAAAGCGTTATGCTTTGTTTGCTCATTTTTTTGCGTTTTTTTTTTTATTACATCTTCATTTCGACACATTTTGGACACAGAGACTGCACGTACAAGTGGAGTTTTCATTTGTTTTGTTTTGTTTTTTTTTTTGTAGTTTTTGTTTTATATAATGGAGTATTATTTAAGCGTTAAAATAGTTCCACCGTCCCTTACTGCTGCTCGACTTGCTCAGCATTTTCCTCGTTTTGCGTTTTTTCTCTTTCTCTCCCCCTCCCCCCCTCCCCCTTTTCCCTCTGCTTCTTTTCACCCTAACCCCTTTCTCCCTCGCGGGGCACGGGATCACATCGATGTTTTCTTTTTTTTTTTTTTGCTTGCTTGCTTGCTTACCTAAGTCACTCTCGCGCCCCGTTCGCGACTACAAATGGCGAGCTGAGCCACGTGGCAAACCCATGTCGCCTCGTTCCTTCGTTCTTCGTTTCGCTTTTACTCGCGCCATCGCATTTGCTTCGCTAGCTTTTTTTCAGCGTCTCTCGGGGTTTTCATTAAAAAAAAAAAACAAAATGGTGGGATGGAGATGAGGTTAGGATATGATCACGGCACCGGTTATGTAAAGAAGACCACTGGGTGGATAGCATCCGGATGGCATGGCACAGAAATAACACGGTACACGTTACACGGGGTTAATAAAGAGAGAGAGAGAGAGAGAGAGAGAGAGAGAGAGAGAGAGAGTTCAGTAATCACGGGGGATGGTACGGTGGTAAGGTCTCCGGGGACTGCAACGAACCGAAAGCGAGAACCCGCTTGGCGAGATGGGAAATTTCCAGTGAGTCATTGACCGATCATTAGGAATTAAGGGTAATTAAAGAGAGAAGAGGGCAACGGGAGGTGGGATGAGGAGACTAATCGGTGGTTTCTAAAATGGTAAAGCGCGCGCGCGCGCGCGCACGAGAGAAAGAGGCCACGGGAGAAGGAACCGAACCGATCCGCTAACAACTAAAAACAAACAAAAACAAAAAAAACAAAACCACTACTAGCGCAGCAAGAGTACACACATGTATATCCATTTATAGTTGTTTTTTTGTTTTGTTTTGTTTTGTTTACGTTTATATCACCACATAATTGTTTTTTTCGCGGAGCTTGGCAGGACACCGAGCCTTTCGCTGTCCGCTTTTTCCTTCTTTCTCAAATTCTCACCTCAGAACTCCAGTAACTTCTATCGCATTTTCTCTCCCCCCCCCCCCCCCTCTCTCCTGCTGACTCCTATCTGCTGTCTTTCTGTCGCTCCGCACCGCATCCATCTTTAATCTTAAATCTTTTTTATGTACTACCCCAGGGGGGGGGGCGGGACCCGGTTCGCCATGCCATGGTTCGCTGTTCGCGCTAATAGACTCCACCCCCCCCCCCCCCACCTTCCATTGCTAATAGACGTATTCCTAGTGTGTGCGCGTGCGCGCGCGAGCGGGTAAATGCATGCAATCACCACATTGAAGCGTAGACGAAAAACGGAAAACAGAAGATACTTTGCTTGCGGCGTATTCGATAGACATACAATGCGCGAACCCGAGGGGGGAGGGGGGGGCCTTTAAAACCGGGAACTGGGGCAAGAGGAAAGATGTGGCGTGGGTGGCACATTTCTGCTACGATGGGTGTGTGTTTTTTTTGTGTTGTTGTTTTGTCAGTGTATGTGTCTCTCTCTCTCCAGTTGTGTCTGTTAGTTTGCTTCTATTGTTCCGCTTTCCGTCCCAGGAACTGAGCGCGGGCGGGCTTGCTTGGGGTTACACAAATAGACATAGCATTCCACGGTTTTAATTTTTTTTGTTTCGGTTTTGTTTTTTCCATTCTTCCTTTTAATACTTTTTGTTTGCTTTGTGGTTTTTTTTTTTTGGGGGAGCCCTCCATCTCTACGTACCACCCCGCCAACCCGCTCGTTTCGTTGAAATCCTTCTGGGGCCCGTTTGTTATGCTAGGTTATGCGTGTCCTGTGTGCGCACGCATGTGTGTGAGACCGAGCGCTGCTCTATCGTCGCAATAGAATTAAATATACTAAAGCGAGGGCGCCCCCTTTGTTCTCATCCACTGCCACCTGCCACCTGGCCATCAGTGGCCCGTTGGGAAGATAAATACGGAAATACTGTTTTACCTTTTTGCTTTTTTTTTCCTTCTGTTTTTCGTTTCGCTTCGCACTCGTTACCCTTTCTTAGCAGCGCTGTTTTTCTTCTTTCTTCTTTCTGCTTTCTTTTCGGTAGGATGATGTGTATGAGAGTGAGATTTTGCCTTTTGCCTTGTGAATATCATTCGCTATCGGAGGGGGTGTGAGTGTTTTTTTCTTTTTTAATATCCCATCCCGTCCCGTTCCGTTCCGTCCCCCGTCTGCCTACCAGGGCCCCGCTAATAAGGGTGGTTAATAATACAGGGTGGTCACAATCACAATCACACACACACACACACACACACCCCGGCATCCTGATTCCTGGGGTCTTAACAAATTCCTACTCGCCAACGGAGGGCACCATACACACATACTTGCACGCTTGCGCTTGCTTGGTGCGTATTCCGTTCGCGTTCCTTCACGTACTCTAAGCGCCCCCCACTACCCCCTACTACTTGCACTTGCTACTGATCCTCACGATTGACATCTTGGTTTTTGTTCGTGTTGACGGAATTGTCCTTCGACGGAATTGCCCGCGGGGTCCTTCGTTTAAAATAAAAAAAAAAACAAAAAAAAAAGGAAAAGTATCGTACCCGAACCATACCGGGTTGGGAGTGCATTGTATGCTGTGCTGAAATCATAACCCAACAGTAACGCACGATCGGACCGCACAGGTAGCTTTCCGGTTCTGGGCCGGCGTGGGAGAGCATTTATGTGTATGTGTCTGTGATTTGAGGGTGTCTGGTGTGTATGTGTGTATATACTAGTGAATTAATTTATATTACGCTTAATCTCACATATGTCACGGAATAGGTTACAATTTCACAAATTGAGCCACTTGTTGATGTAAAGCAATAGTTCGTTCGAGTTTTGTTCGTTCTTAAAAAAATATATGTATATACGCAATATTGTAATATTATTTATGTAGTATTGCCCAACATATTGGTATTTAAAACTATAAACAGATGGAGTTGTTTTTCTTCTTCTTCTTCTTCTTTTGCTTAGTGAGGGATAGTATATCTTGGGCAACTTATTATGTATAATACTAGTTTACAATTCACAAAAAAAAAATTACAAAAAAAAAACCAACAAACAAGTGTAAAATATGTGTGTAGCGTGTTGTGGTTGTTTTGCTTTACTCCTAGGAATTGGTTTTCGCTTTTTCGCCTACCGTACGTTCATCATCACCAACTTCACCCTCTGCGACGGCTGCGTGCGGAACATTGCTGTCTTGGCAAATTGGTGCATTATCTATTCCTAACTAACTTTATAAGTGTATTTGTTATAGTGTAGTACGCACCAGCGCACCGCCAATGCGAGTGAGAAAAGTGCTGCTGCTGTGGGTGGGTGGGTGAATGCTATTCCTAGATGCCATGTCCATCAATAATTTGTTTTTTTTTCTTCTTGTTTTTGGTTGGTTTTAAACCTGCCATTTGTCTTCACCCTTAGGTGCCACCCTTTGCGGTCCAAATATCGACGCGCGTCGATGGCAAAGCTTCCATGCTCCATGTGTAGCTGAGATTCGTGAGAAGCAGTTTTAACCGAAGCAGCCAGCCGAATATGCCAGAAATATCTAATAACACCGGCAAAAAAAAAAGGTTCAAATTCGAACGAAAGGGTATGGGTGTTTTTTTTTTTGTTGCATGGGGGGATAATATCCTTTGCGCACCCGCACCTGCACACCCACCCACCCACCCACCCGGCGCACGCACACAGCCACAACACACCCAACTCACCCCAAGACGCCCGTTGTACAACCTTGTGGCGCGCAACATGACTTTTCCACGGCATTTAGGAGGGATATAAAGCTGCAACAAACTACGCTCCCGCTTCGAGGCCATTCCTCCCTTCCATTCACAGTGGCGTGTCATTCGGCGGTCAGTCGGCGGTCAGTCGGTCGGGTTCGGTTAATCGGGGCCCAGCTAGCCCCCGCGCTGCCCCGCTGCCCCGCTGCCCCGCCTTTACCCGCATCAAACCATCACGAATGCTTCCTCGCCGCAGAACAGGAAGGGAAACTGGTCGATCATCGTCTGCACGATGTCCTCCAGGTAGGGGCGCATCGTTTCGAAGCGCATCATATCGGTGAACTCGATCGGTAGCAGCGTCGGCCACCAGCAGATCGCCAGATTCTTGCTGTCCATGCTGTTGAGCTTCGAGTTTTCCGACACCCTGTCCGGTTGCGGGAAAGAAGTAAGTAAGAAAGAAACACAAAAAAAAAACAATTATAATGCGATTAAAAGGAAAACTTGGTACATTGGTTGGCCTACCGCACAAAATGCTGGAAGATGAAGCTGAGGATCGCAAAGTTGCTCGGTGGCAGCTTGTTCAGCAGACCGCGCAGCGCAATCAACCGGCAGCTCCGGTCGGTCTTCACCTCCATGCTGAGGCTGGTGATGGACTGGAGCGGCCGGGAGCCGGCAATCTCCTCCAGTTCGCTCATCATCTCCGCGCTGAACAGTGCCGGGAGCCGTTTGGCGAAGAAGTCTTTCAGCGCCGTCGCAACGGCATTCACCGGGATGTCCAGCTGCTCGATGTCGACGTCCACCTCTGCAAAGGGAAAGGAAGTGAGTGCGGTGTGCAAAAGGGATTAGCGTGCGTTTCTCTGCTCATTCGGTACTTTTTTTATGTGACACATATTTTTTCCCTAAAAGCTGATCCTTTCAAGAGTGTTGTGTAAAAGTTTTGAAACAATCGAAGCAAAACTGACAAAGTTACAGAGTGTTTTTTTTTTAATCCGCGTTTCATACGAGGCGCACGGAATCGCAACCCACGATTCCACTGCGATTCCACGCCACTGCAAAAAATCGGAGTCAATTGCGAGCCCCCCGAGTCGACTCCGACCTAGATCGATTCCGGGAATTTTGGGGGGGAAAGTGCGGCGCAGCAGCTACCGTTCTTCTGCTTTGGTACGCCATTCGCAGCGTAGTCGTTGATTGTTTTGTTTTAGCTTACGACTTTGTTTACGTTTTCGCAGTCTACCTGCGCTGCTGGGCTCCCGTCTAGTAGAGCCATGGTCACATAATGAGGGAATCCCCCAAACAATTAAACGTCGATCGAGACCATTACAGTACAGCGAGACGCCATCGACCGCTCAGCCATCGGCGCTGACGCCTCTCGATTCCGGGAATTGAGTCTTGGAGGGGGGCAAGTACGGCGCAGCGCAGTGACTGCTTTCTTGTCTGCTTTGGTATAGCCATTCGCCATTTGCGCTTTTGTTTTACATTAAAGAGGAGTTAGCGCCTTTTCCTATTTTGGCAATGGTCGTTATTGACCGTGAGAATTATGAGCTATTTGCTGCAATACCCAACAACTTTCGTTGTTTTATAGAACCACAAGGTCACAATGAATGAATACCACAGTTAAACATTGATCTTGAGATTGAAAACCAACGTTTTCAAAGTCAGTTTCGATCCAGTACCGTAAAAACTACTGAACAGATCGATATGAAACTTTAAATACATAATCTTCACACTCTTTGCCAGGTAGTCTCGTCAAGATTACGTGAAAATTGTTGATACTTTTTGTTAAACAAATCGCCAAACATCGTGTTTGTAGGCAAAATCGCACAAATCGTCACTTTTTCAACTTCAAAAATCTGCCAAAATGCGAAAAATAGGAAATTCAACAAAACCATGACAGAGCTACCTGAATAAACTTGTAATCTTTCAAACGAGTATCGATTTGTAAATTTCTGATCACCCATCACGCAGCTACGATGGGCACCGTAAAAAGTACCTCTTCGCAGACGCACCTTCAGAAATTTGATGCCATGGATGGAGTTTCTAATAAATCTCCCTCAAAATAGCATTAAATATTCTTGAAAACTTGTAGTTTAATATGCCAGTCACTTGAAAAAATAAAACTGAATGGTTACGCGACAAAGAATCATCAAAATTGATCCTCTGTTTGGCCCGAAATTACCGAAGTCCCTCCCCTCCTTAACTGACCACGCGCTTACCTTCTTCAAACTTCTGGTAAAGCAAATCAACGTGCGTACGGTTCCCGGGCACCCGGTAGATACCCTCGGAGTCGAGCCCCTCCTGTTCGATAAACTTGACACACTTCTCGACGAACAGCGGCACCAGGTTCTTGTCCGACTGCTTGAAGCTGGCGAGCGACGGTTGCTGAGCGGCGGCGGCGGCGGCCGCGGCTGCGGCTGCCGCAGCACTCTTCGACAGTTTACCACCGGCTTTCGCTGCACTGCGCGCCGCTTCCTTCGACTCCTTGCTGCTCTTGCTGTTCGGGTCGATTTCCTTGCCGAACCAGTTCTTCTGCTTCGGCAGCAGCTTCTCGCGCTCGCCCGATTTTGGCAACACACCGAACTGGGAACGAAGGGGGGAAAGGGCGCATTTAGTGGTCAATAAAAATCCGGTGGCTGCTGCCAAGGGCGGGGGTTGGTTGGGGATGGAATCCTTACGATCGGTGAATTGTTGTCGCGCGGTGACGAAACATCAATGCTCGACTCGTCCTGCTGCTGCTGCTGCTGCTGGTCCTGCTTGTCGGTGTTTTTATCATTCTTCAGCTTCTGGTACATCATCGAGGGCATACCGAGTGGCCCGCCACCGCCGCCACCGCCGGCACCGATCAGCATACCACCCGGACCGGTCGATGCACCCTCGCCAACCGCTGACGGTACGGAAACCGAACCACCGAACGGGCCCATCGGTATTTTCGGTGGCTGCACCGGAATCGCGGTGCGCTTCTTGCGGTGTCGCTTGTGTGGTTGCGCCTTCCGGTTGATTTTCGAGTATCCATCCGTTGAGCGTTTGCGCTCCAGCGAGCTGGAGTCACTCTCGGAGTCGGAGTACTCTGGAATGTTGAAAACTAGGGAGCGAATTGGGGTTTTTTTTTTCAGCGAGATCAGTAAATTAAAAAAAAAAACAACAGTAAAAAAAAACGCAACTCACTTTGTTCCTTTTCTCTGCGCTGACGCAGCTTGTTTTTGTTGGTGCCCATCAGGTCGTGGCCCGCCGGTACACCGACCGCCGCACCACCATCCGGGGCACGGCCCGCACCACCACCACCACCACCACTCGAGAAGGTGAATAATTGACTCGCCACATTGTTGACCGCATCGCTGAACGCATCGTTGATCTGCTCGTAGCCGGCCTCATCGTCATACTCCTCGCTGTCGTCCTCCGGTGCGGCCAACGGTGCATGCTCCAGCTGCTGCTGCTGTTGCTGCTGCTGCTGCAGCTTTTTCGCTTTTTTCTTCTCCTTCTCGGTCATCGGAATGGCCGGCCCTATGACCATCCCACCGGAGCCACCACTGTCCCCACCGGGACCACCGGCACCACCACCACCACCACTCACGTTCATCCGTGCGATCGCTTCGTTGACGATGGCGAAACTCTTGAGGTTCAGCTTGCCCGGTTGCTTGAGCGTCTGGCTCGGGCCCTTCGGGCGGATCTTCTTGGCAAACGATGACTGGTTCGGTCGCCGGCCGGTCGTGAAGGCGTGGTGTGCGTTCACGTTCTTCCACAGGTCTTCGCTCTGCTTGTTGTCCTGCTTCGGTATGAGGAACCCGTCATCTAGCCAGCCTGCGGAGGGACACCAGTCGGGGATTAGGCGATCGGTAGGTGATGATTGTTATGCAAGTAGTGACACGGGGGGGCTTAGGATTTTTTTTTCCCCCGGTAAACAAATAGTTTGTTAAGCGGGGGCTTCGGTAATTTCTGGCCAAAAAAAGGCCCACTTTTGACGATTTTTGGTGACATAACAATTCAATTCTATTTTTTCAACTAAATGGCATGTTAAACTGCTACATTTGAAGAATATTTGGACTTATTTTGAGGGAGATTGATTGAAAACTCCCTCGATGGCATCAAATTTAGGCAGTCGTGTCTTGGCAATGATACTTTTTCCGGTGCCCATCGTAGCTACGTGATGGGTTATCAGAAAAATACATAAATTGGTACTCGCTTGAAAGATGATCAGTATATCTACGTAGTCCCGGAGAAGTTTTGTTAATTTTCATATTTTTCGATTTTTGGCAGAGTTTTAAAGTTGGAAAAATGATACTTTTTGCGATTTTGCCTAAAAACACGATGTTTGGCGATTTGTTTAAAAAAAAAGTATCACCAATTTGCATGAAATCTCGACGGGGCTACCTGGCAAAAAGTGTACAGATTGTGTGTTAAAAGTTTCAAATCGATCTGTCCAGTAGTTTTTACGCTATGGCACCGACTTTGAAAACGATGGTTTTGTGAAACGCTCTTCGAAGCCTTGTATGAAGCGCGGATTTTCAAAAGAAAATCTATAACTTGGTCAGTTGTGCTTCGATTGATCCAAACAAACACAGCATTATCGAAAGGATCAGAAAGGATTCTTTTCAAAGAATATAAGTTTATATAGTTGTTAAATTTCCAATTTATCGATTTTTGGCAGATTTCTAATGATGAAAACGATTCGATTTGACGGTGTTCTCTCTGTGTAAGTTTTTGCTCCGTTTGATCCGCAAATTTTCAAACACTTTTCCTTGAAAGGAGCAGCATTCATTTAAAGAAATGTATGTCACGAAAGAAAAATTAAATACCTAAGCCCCCAAAGGCGCTACGAGAGTCGGCCGTATCACACAAAAAAAAAAAAAAAGGAAAACACATTCACGATCACGCCAACTTCAAACCGGCATGGCATCAAACTACAATTACGTGCATTCTAAACAACGAGTGACAAATGATAGAGGGGGGAAAATGGTAAGGACAACAACACGAAACACACGGAATAATGGTAATGGTTTTGGAATTACATGTAACTAAGAAATAATGGTAAAAGGTGTCTAAAATAAAACGACAGGTGAGATAGCGGGAAGGCACGAACACGGTTTAACACACGCAAAACGGGTTTTTAACATGCAATTGCACTGTGAATCAACCTGAATCGTAGGTGTTGATCGAGTCCTTGGATCCACTGACGTCGGCTGCTTTGTTACCCGCGCAAGTCGTGATCGATCGAGGCGACGGAGGGCGACCGGACCGGAGGAGTTTCACGAGAAAACAGGTTAGAAAAAGGTGACGACGACGACGGCGCAGAAAATGACCGGCGTAAAACCCGGCGGACCGTGCCCCAAAAAAAAAAAAAAAAAAAAAACCGAATACTTACAGTTGATCTCCTCCAGGCTCGACTGCGACTGCGACACCGTGTTCGCCTTGAGCTGGCGCAGGATGGACGAGGGCGTCAGCAGGTGGTCCGGTGGTGCCGGTTCCGGTGGCGTCGTCGGCGGCGGATAGATCTGGAAGCCCTGGTTGCTGCCGCCCTTGTCAAAGTCGCTGCTGTCCTCGTAGTAGTACATGTTGTTGTACTGCTGCTGCTGTTGCTGCGGATGTTGTTGCTGCGGATGTTGTTGCTGCTGCTGCGGATGTTGTTGTTGTCCACCATGTTGCGACAGTTGCCCACCATGTTGACCGCCGTGCATCTGCTTTAAGCTGTCAAAATCATCGAGCGAGTTAATCGAACGATTATCAAACAGCTGCTGTGACATCTGCTTCTGCTGATGCTGCCCCAGCTGACCCTGGCCGTGGTGCGCGTGACCGTGCTGTCCCGCACCACGATACGTTGTCGACGAGCCATTTATGAGGTAGCTCTCGTAACGTGGCGGAGGTTGCGGGACCTGTTGCTGCTGCTGATGCTGCTGCTGGTGCTGCTGCTGGTGCTGCTGCTGATGCTGCGGATGATGATGATGATGCATCGAGTGCTCCATCGTACCCTCGCCCGAATCGATGGTCAGCGGTTCCTCCATGTTGAATGCGTGCTCAATTTCCGGCTTCTTGTCCCACACCTCCTTCAGGAACGGCGCAAACGAAGCAAACCGAAACTGCCCTTCATCGTCCGAACCGGTAGCAAAGTGTGCCCGCAGCTTGTCCGCAATCGCGTTCCCCTCCGTGATCAGCAGCTGCGACAGCTCACTGTTGAAGAACGCATTCACCCCACCCTGCTCCGCCACCGCCACGATCTGCATCGGCAGGTTCGGGATGTTGAGCGAGAAGGCACTGAGCGTGGACAGGGACGCCTTGCGCTTGCTCGAGTACAGCAGAATGAACCCGTGGATAAGATCGTCCCGGAACGCGTTCGCCCCGTGGTACGACGACAGGATCAGCTCGACGCGCCGCTTCGAATCGCCGAGAAACATCTCGAACAGGATGTTCCGCTCGCCCGCACTCACGCACGACTGCTCGAGCATCAGCGAGCTGAGCAGGTTCTCGATCGAGAACGGATCACCGCAGAACAGGCACAGGATCAGCCGCAGATCGGGCAGATCGTGCAGCGCTAGCCCGTACTTGAGATCGTCGAACGGTATCGAGTCAATCACGCTGTTCAGCGTGGTGTCGACGAACTTGGCCTGCTGCTGCGACACGTAGAACTCGTTCTCGTCGATAAAGACGCAGTGCAGCTTCTCCGCCAGTGACTGCCCGTCCGCCTGCAGCTGGTGCAGCGTACCCGGGCCGTTCTTGTCGTCGCTCATGAACACGATGTGCAGATTGTTGACGCTGTCCTTGAAATCGAGACTGTCGGCCAGCAGCCGGTCGAGCACCTCGTACACGTACTGGAACGTGGCACGGTTCGAGTAGCAACAGATCAGCCCCTTCGATTGCAGCTCGAACGAGAACGAATCGTTGTCCCGGTTGATCGTCTCAATGTTCAGCCCGTACACCTGCCCGTCCACGATGTACTCGCCGTTATCGTTGCAGTTCTGGTGTATCTTGTCGATGAAATCGTTCGCGATGTAGTCGAGCCCGATCACGATCAGGTTCAGCTGCAGCTGGCCGTCCTTCTGGGCGAACCGTGGATTCGGTAACCTGCACAGCGAGCGAAGGAAGGAGGAAGCACAGAAATTTATTAGCATCAAGTGAAGTGGGGGGGGTAGAAGTCTGTGTGCCCTTTACGTTTGATTCGCCAGCAGTATCCGCTCGATCAGCGCATCGACGCAGTTGGGAAACGCTGGGCAGTGCTCCCGGATCGGGCAGTGGACGAAGCCGAGATGCTGGAACAGCATCAGCTTCCGGTCCTGGTCGAGCCGGTCGAGCAGCTTGTAGCGCAGATCCTCCTGCAGCACGTCCGTGATCTCCTTGATGTCGTTCTGCGTGATCGTGCCCGACGGTTCGATGTTCTTGAAGTGATAGAACAGATCGGCGTGCTCCATCAGCAGCTCCTGGAAGTTGTGCTTGGCCGTTTCGATCAGCTCGCGCTGGTGGTTGTCGTAGATCTGCTGGCAGTCGTGCTCGGACAGGGCCTCGAAGCACTCCCGGCCCATAAACAGCACCCGGACCTCCGACAGCTGCTTGCCCGGCGTCACGTAGCCCGTCTCTTCCAGTAGCTTCTTGAACTGCTTCTTCCATCTGTGCACGCGGGTGTGTATCGGAACGCAGCAACAACAAAAAAAAAACCGACGTTAGTGCAACTCGCGGGAGGGGGTGGGGGGTGGGGAACACATCGCGAGAGAGTGAGAGAGGACGGAACACGACACGATGTAAAACCGGGAGGAAAAATGCGTGGTTGGACGGTGGGTGATGATGGAAAATGGCAGGAAAAAAAATAGAAGAAGAGAGGAAGGAAGGAAGTGAGAGCTGTGAGATGGAGATGAGAAGGGGGGACAAAGAGTTAAAAGGGGAGCGAAAAAAAAAATGAAAGGAAATAGGATAATAAGGGGGGGGGGGGCATTTGTTTAGGGCAACATTTAATTCACCTCTTTGGCATCCTGTCGTAGTTACACAAAACAACAACGCACACGAAATCATCCGCACACAATGCACAAACCGCCACACACAGAGAGAGAGAGAAAGAGAGACACACAAACCCACGCACGGCACCGCCGTCCACCATCACCGACAGCACCGCAGCGCACGTGCGGTCGCGAGTGCGTCGTGTTGTTGTCGCCGACCGCGGGCATGTGTGGTCAGGTTTTGTTTTTGTTT
>NC_064876.1:2250094-2320094 GCF_943734665.1 Anopheles aquasalis | reverse complement strand
TTGCTACTGCGGATGATCTGGATCACACTTGTTGCTGCCTGCACCGTTGACGACTGAGTGTGAGCCGGGCCGGTCGCTCGCGCTCTATTTATGCAAAATCTGCCCCACCCTCCCCCCTTTACCGAGAAAAAAAAAAGTGTTCGAACAAAGTTCTTAGCTCCTGGTCACTCTATCGCCACGCTCTTCTTTCCTTCACTTTTCACCGAACCGCCACCGCCCGTGATCGCTGATCGGCTTTGGGAATGAAAGGCATAAAAGTGCATCTGAAAAGAAAGCCGTAAATCAAAATCCCCGGTGCCCGCGAACAGTGGATCGCGCAAAGGCAGACGCCTTTTTACGACTTCTTTTTCTTCTGCTCGGCCACCATGCCACACTCCATCGCGATGACGCATCCATACCAAGCTCAAACGGTTTCCGTACGCTCCTAAAAACGCAAAATGACGCCTTTTTGATTTCTGTGCACCGCACCGCAGACTCCACAGACCGAACCCGTTTGATGGGCACAACATACGCCACACTAACACACATGAAGGGGAATTTTTCGTCATCCTTCCGGGGGCACTAAAACATGGCCGCCAGGATAACGGTCACCCGGCGATTCGCAAGCCAATCGGCCAAGGAATGGATTGGAATGATGTTGATGTGTGACCAACAACAGCCGCAGGTACCGCAGCTGGCTAGCTGGAATGGTTGGAACTCCGAGCTCTTGACACGTTACAAAACAAGGTTACTGTGCAGCAAGCAGCCGAAGCTGACGCAGATGAAATGATAATGAGCCGAGAAGCCGGTCTCTGCTCAATTGGCCACTTCTGCAGCCTCCCATCAGCTCAGCTGGCTGCGTGGATTGTGGAACCGTTGAGGCCTTGTTATTCCGATTCCTCTTTCGCTCGTCGTCGAGCACGGAGCTCGCTCGATGCTCGACCGGAGGCACAAGGGAAAAACGCAAAGAACAAAAAAAAAAAAAACTGCTGACTAAACACACTCCTGAGTCTTTTTGGACTTCTGCCTTGGGGCGGCTTCTAAAGGGAAGATTGAAAGTAAAGTTTAGAAAAGAGAAAAAAAAGGGGAGGAGGAAGAGGGTGGTCCTCAGCATTCACCATTATGCTGCTGCTGCTCAGCACAAACAGCTCACAGTTTGTCGTCGATACAACTCACAAATGCTAAATGGATGATGCAAACGGTTGGACTTGAAAACTTGGGCCACTATTTCCGGTTGTTTTCCGGATGCACCTCAACGCATCGCATTGCATCATCACCATCATCATCGCACTCGTGTCGCCGTCCGGGAGGGAAAAAAGGAAAACCGAAAAATCTCCGCCGCCAAACCAAGGCAAAACCCGGGGGGGGGGGGGGGGGGGGAAATTAAGTCAGGATAAATGGCTGAGTGGCCTTCGTCACTGGCACGCATTTTATGATGATTTAATGCCCCCGCCATGCGCCAACGGGTTCAGCCAGCCGGAAGTGGTTTGCGCAAAAGTTTGCATCGAACGACGGTCCGGGTGGGGGTGGCCCTGGGTGTGACAATAAAAAGCGAAATGTTTCCTCCTGCCGGAGACCCGGGATGGAACTTTTCTTTTTTATCGTCGCCCCCCCCCCCCCCCCCCCCCCCCTCCCTGGAAGGAATGTCCTGGGAAAACATCGTGTTGGTTGGCTTGTTAGCATGCAGCGCGCTCTCTCTCTCTCTCTCTCTCGAGGTCGAGTGCATCGCACCGGTTGCGAGCGCAAATGAGCGGCCCATAAGTATTGCGCCAATCGCAATCGGCCATCGGTGCGACATCATCGTTAACGTTTTACGAAACTTATAAAACGCGCGTGCACCGTGGATGGTGAGACGGGCGTAAAAAGCACCGCAGCGCGTGTTGCTGCCTGGATCTGGGTGATGCCATAGTTTAGATTCAATTTTCTCTATTCTAAAAGAGAGGGGGCTGGAGCTTTTTTGCCTTTTATGGGAAAATGGGACCCCGAGAGAAGGTGCGGGGCTGGGAAGAGAACATTCGGAACGCGCCGCATAACTTCCTCATCGATGAGCTTTCCACTTCCTACAACCAAGCGGATATATCCGAACCGTGTTCCACAGTTCCAGACACCCAGAGAGCTGCTCGGCCTAGGCACTGGCCGGAAAGTAAAATACCGAAAAGACAGTTGCATTGCGTGACATTAGTTTTTTACATTTTTATTTTATGAATGCTCATGCTTGCAAGAATATTGTGTAACAGTTTTGGCTCGATCGAAGGTACACTGACAAAGACACTGATTTTTGAATAGTTTGCGCCCCATGCTGATTCAATGCGCTCCTTGAATTTGATGCCATGGATTAATTTTGTAATAAATCTTCTCCACAATACCACCAAATATACTTGAAAAGATGTAGTTTATTATGGCATTTTGCAGCAAACATGTATAGGTAGAGAGTTTTCTGCAAACCAATCGCCGGAAATGAGCCATTTTTTGGTCCAAATCAAGAGACTTTAAGCGACGAACCCGGCTTTGGTTATCGTGCGATCACTTTTTCAACTTTAAAACGCTGCCAACAATCGAAAAATCGTGATATCAACAAAAACTCAACGGGGCTATCGAATGAAACTTACAATCTATCAAAAGAATATCGATTTGCATATTTCTGATCACCCATCACGCGGCTGCGATACGATACGGCACCGAAAGAAGCACATTTTTCCAGACATGCGCGCCTAAATTTGATGCCATGGGGGAAGTTTTTCATAAATCGTCCCCATAATACCACCAAAGATAGTTGAAAAGTTGTAGTTTATTATGGCATTTACAAAAACATCTATAGGTAGATGGGTTTTGTTTTAAACAAACCGTCGAAACTGAGCCATTTTTGCTCCAAATCCATGTGATCACTTTTTCAATTTAAAAAACGCTGCCAAAAATCGGAATATCCACAAAACCTCTACGGGGCCACCTAGATAAACGTTTAGTCTATGAAAAGATTATTGTTTTGCATATTTCTGATCACCCATCACACGGCTACGAAGGTTTCCGGAAAAAAAATACATATTTGCAGACACGCCTTTTAAAAATTGATGCCCTGGGTGAAGTTTTAAACTAATCTGCTCCAAACTACAACCAAATATTTCCGAAAATTCGTAGTTTCGTATGACATTCACTTGACTAAATTAAGTGAAACGGTTTACTCACAAAAAAAGGTAATCAAATATGAGCCATTTTTTCACCCAAATTAACCCTAAAACCCGCCCATTAATGCATTCGTTAAGCGAAGAAAGGGCTACAGCACTAGTGAGTGTGTTAACTCGCTGGCAACGTCCACACAGCCCGGTACAGGCGGTAAGGCATACTGGCGGATACGGGCCGATCATCTCGCAGGACCCAAGACAAACATGCCAAGAAGCAGTGCCACGCTCGCAAGTAATACTTCTCCCAGGCCCAGGAAAAGCTGTGCGAGGGGGGAGAGAGGCGTCGGCTATGCTGGGCGAGGTGGAATAATTTGCAATTTTCATAACACTCCACAAAACACAAGACAGGCGCAGGAAATGGTGGACGCTGGCTCACAGGACGCGTCTATCGCTCGTGCCTAGCGATGGCTGCGGCAGGCAGTGTATCCTTCTCGCTATTCTGTTGCTGCTGCTGCTGCCTAGAGACCGAAGCACACACCAAGTGCCTTCCCCTCCCCGCCACGGTGCTGTGCCTGAAGGCGGAAAAACGGAATAATTGGCGAACGGCTGGAGCGCCCTCCGCGTAATGCTGCTGCTGCTGCTGCGGATGATGATGATGATGATGGGACGGCCCACAGCAACGATGGTGCATCTCTATCGCTACGTGCAAGGATACTATTCCGGCTCGCACTCCTTCGCGCTTCACAACAGGGCCGCACAAGGAATGCACAAGGACGAACGGAACCAGTGCCAGGCCGTGAAAGGCGAGGTTGTGATGATGATGATGATGACGGTGGTGGTGATGGTGTGCTCGGAAATGAGCTAATTTTGCGCAAATATTTGCTTCATCTTTTGGACGCTCGTATCTGCTCCTTTCGCTGTGTCTCATCTCCCTCCCTCTCTCTCTCTCGCTCTGTGCGCTCGTCGGAGCGCTGGAATGCGTGTTTCACTTTCTGCGAGGCCGCCAGTTTCACCGTTAGAATGCACCGATCGTCGTCGTCGTCGTCGTCGTCGTTTGCTGATGCTGCTGTTGCCTGTAGCCCCCCCCCCTCCCCTTTTTGAAAGAGCATCGGCATCAGCATCAGCATCGTCCTCTGTCGGTTGGTTCTCGGTTGCCTTGGGTACGCCACCGCCACCGTAGGAAAGGCCTTCGCATTCGCACACAGACCGGGATGCCGACCATGGACTACATTTCATTCATTTCCGAACGACGAGTGGTGGTCGTGGTGGTGGTGGTGGTGGTGGTGGTGGTGGTGCATTATCCCTTTGTTTGGGATGATAACCTTGCGTGCTGACACCTCAACTGGGTCGCACCCAACACGAGCTACAGGAGCTGGCTCTGCTCTGCGGGAATTAGGGGCTTAGGTATTTCTTTTCTTTTTTAAACTCAATTCTCAGTTTTTACATATTTTTTTTTTTCATAAATGTAGAGAGCCATTCAAGGATATTGTGTGAAATTGTTTTGGATCAATCAATTCCACAGTTGACAAAGATATTGATTTTCGGTAAAGTTGAGCCTTGTGCAGAAGTCATAACTTAAGCGGGGGGCTTTGGTAATTTCTGGCCAAAGACAAGGTTCATTTTTGACGATTGTTTGTGAAGAAACCATTCAACATATTTCTCTCAAGAGGATGGCATATTAAACAGCAACTTGTGAAGGATATTTGATTCTATTTTGGTGAAAATTTAACAAAAACTTCATGCATAACATCAAATTCCTGAAGGTGCGCCTGCGAAAAGGTACTTTTCCCGCTGCCCATCGTAGCTGGGTGATCAGAAAAAAACACAAATCGATACTCGTTTGAGAGATTATGAGTTTATCTAGGTAACACCGTCGAGCTTTTGTTGTTATTCTAATTATTCGGTTTTTGGCAGATTTTTGAAGTTGAAAACAGTGACGCTTTCTGTCAGTTTGCCTAAAACACGATTTTTGGCGATTCGTTTAAAAAAAAGTATCAACAATTTAATAACAAAACCTCGACAGGGCTACCTGGCAAAAAGTGTACAGATTGTGTGTTGAAAGTGTGGAATCGATCGGTCCAGTAGTTTTTACGGTACTGGATGGGCACCGGAAAAGGTACCTTTTCGAAGACACGCCTTCCTAAATTTGATGCCACGGATGAAGCTTTTAACAAATCTTCTCCAAAATGCAACCAAATAAACTGGAAAAGCTGTAGTTTAATGTTTAACATCCACTTGGGGGGAACAAAAAAGTCGAATGGTTTCTTCAGAAAAAAAAAAACAATCAAATTCGAGCCAATTATTCAGACAGACAGCGGGCAAATTGTTTGCGGTTCCCGAGGAAGCAAGCAAGTCCACCAAAGGCAGGATCATAGGACGGATGCTTTGACGCAGGTGACCACCCTGCGGGGCTGGACTTGCTTAATTGGAGCATCGCCCAGATAATTGCCTGGCGCGTCTCGTATTAAATGTCCCAAAAGCTAATGTCCGTTGGTTTCCTGCACTTTATTTGTTTTGTTTTGTGTTTTTTGTTTTGTTTTTGTTAAACATTCCTACGTGGCCCATTAGTGCATTAGACCAAGGTAGTCCGCCGAGCGGTGATATGAATAAAAAGAAAAAAAACAAACAAACAAATTAGTGACCGGGACGCGAAACAAGTTCGCGTGAAGTTGTGAGTGGAAATCAAGCGCACGATTTAGCGAGAGTCATTAGAACGGGCCGTCCGTCTTGCAATACGCGAAGAAGCCCTGGTGGTGGGGGATGAAAGAAAAAAAAGAATAATGCAAAAATAGCCTCCCACCCTCAGCCCTCTTCGTCCTTCGGCTACTTCCAAGGAGCGCAGGTGAGGGAACGGCCTCCGCCGAGCTCCCGCTCCCGGCCAAAGTCCTTGACCGACATATTGTACGCCTTGACCCCCGGCGCCTTTTGCTGCCACTGCGTCGGTGGCCCGTTCCAGGCTACCAGGACACTCTGCAACACGGCGAGCGTACATGTTGATTTACGCCCCCTCCCCCCCCACCACCCCCTTCCCGGGCCACTTGGGACCATCCTGCGGGTGCTCGCCGGATCTCGTCGCCCCGCCGGATGTCCTTGGAGACTTGCGTGTCCTGAAGTGGGTGCGTTCCTTTGGGGGCCCCTTTTGGCACGTGCGCCCGCGCGCCTTGGTGTGCAGTTGTCACCGGGATGCGCCGGGATTGAGAGGGGGCACGGGGGTTGTAACCCGTGGTGGTCATCGTCATCTTGCCCTTTGGGTTTTTATCCTGTTTTTTTTTTTTTTGGTGAAAATCGCACCAACGGACCACGGTCCATGGAGTCCGGGTTTGCCGGGCCGGGTGAGCGCGCGTGCGCACCAAAAAGGCACACATACACACGCACACACATGCACACGCACACCCGGCACGTACGCAGAGACAGTTACATAGCGTTAACGGCAACATTTCCGACCGGGTTTGGTGCTGCTGCTGCTGCTCGGGAACGGGAAACGACTGCAGCGTCACTGTGGCCACTTGCTCTCTTTCTGCCTTCCTTCCAGCCAGTCCACCAACATGTTGTCGGAGCATCGAGCATGGTTCGATCTCATCTTCATCGAACGTCATTCCGCGTGTCCAGCGCGCGACGTGGAAAATGCGAGAAACCCTCCACCTTTATTGGCAATCGTTGCTGTTGCTGCTGCTACTGTTGCTCGTTTGGTCGCGTTGGTCGATGAACCACGAAGCCGCGGACCGAACGCGAGGAAACCGCGTTTCGTTTTCGTTGGTGGTTCATCTCGCACGGACCAAAAAGGATGGCGGCTCCAATATGGTTTCGTTGTGGTGGTGGCCATCACACACCACACTTTGCTGCTGCTGCTGCTGCTGTTGCTATTGTTCGCTGTCAATTTGTGTCCGATTAGCCGATCACATTCGATTTTCGGTCGCTCTTTTGTTTAACTCTCTTTCTTTTTCTCTCTCTCTCTCTCTCTCTCTCTCTCTTTGTGATCTAGTAAAGAATCTCTAGAAGGATGTATCAAGATAGGGCATCGCCTTGCTCAGGACTCTAGACTATCGCATTTTCTGTTTTACTTCTTGTGACGTGTGGATGTCCTGACAGAGAAACACACGAGGAGAAAGAGAGAGAGAGAGAGAGAGAGAGAGAGAGAGAGAGAGAGAGAGAGAGAGAGCAAATAGAGCACCGATGAGCCATTGAAACAAAGACCCCGACGCACAGCGGGCATATGAGCAAGAAAACGTGTTTGTTTTTGCCATGAATCTGCGCTTCTCTTACTTCTTTCATTTCTGCAATTTCTCTTCGGGCCCCTTTAAAGCATGTGCCTTCCCCAAAACAAATGAAATTCACTCTAGATTGCAACCACTTATCATTTGCAAGCATTGAAATCATCCAGTTGATATCGGTATCCATCCATCTTCGCTTGAAATTTGCTTTCAATCTCAGAACTTCCTTTCAAATACCTTCATTTTGTCTTCTGCAGTAGGTTACTCTAAAAGTGGTGCTATTTTCTTCTTAGCATATATATTAACTCAGCATATATATAAAGAAAAACATCGAAAAGAGGAACCAGGGAGGAATCATTCTGACTTGTTTTACTATTCTAGAGACTTTACTCTTTCAGATGCTGTTAGAATCTTTCCCCGGGCATTGCCTTTGCCATCGACACAGGGCTTTACAGAAAACGTTGAAGTTGGAATCATCACTTTTCCATATGATTTTGGGAAGGTTCATTTTTGGATAAAAAGCTGTGATTATTTTTAAACATCAAACCATAAAAAGGACTGCAAAATATTCTTCTAACCTCGGAGATGTTCGTGCATACCAAAAAAACAGGCGGTTATCTTGACTATAACTCCTTTTTTTTAAAAAAGACTTTCCCGACGCTCCGATTCCTGTTACTTGTATCCTTCCCCATTCACTGCTAAAAATGGCCACAAAGCAGGAGTTTGTAATCATAAGCATGAGTTCTCTATATGATTGTGCCATTATCTGAAGGATATTTTTAAAATGATGAGCAAGACAAAATTAGAGAGCACACAACAAAACATTATGCTCCATAACTTTTGGCCAACCTTTTGCCACAAATACCCCGCTGTGCGATGGCAACATTGTCCGTATCCTGCTGCTGCTGCTGTTGCTGCTGCTGCTGCTGCTGATTGCATCCACGCCATGCAATAATTCGGTGACAGGAAGGTAAAAACCACCTCCCGGCTGTCGTCGTCATCGTCCTGTCCTGTCTACGGAGACATTGATTTTCGATTCACCGAGAAGAGCGAGAAACGTGAGCAAGCTTTGCGAGGCTTACCCTTAAAAAAAAAAAGAAGCGGGGGGCTAGAGAGTGGAAGAACATTCGCCATTCGCAAACACACAAAAGGGGTAGCGATGACCTATGTGCACTGCCTAATCCGACCGCCAGACTCGCTCGCTCGCTCGCTCGCTCGCTGCCAATTAACGGCCGGTGACCACGACCGCGTCAACCCCCACCCAAACTTCCGCATAGGAAAGCGCAGCTGCCGGTGGTGGTGGTGGTGGTGGTGGTGGGTGGTGTTCTGGCGCGTGGCACAGAATTAGAGAAGGCGGTTCCTCCTCCTTCTCCTCGTGAAATACGATCACGCCCGGTGACACGATGCGCACACGCCTTTGGTGACAAAGCTAACCTCTCCCCGCTTCCCCCCAAAAAAAAAACCAACAACAATAACAATAAAAAAAAAACCTGTGTGCCTATCAGCTTTCAGCGGAGCTGCTGCTCCGTGAGCTCACCACGGAGGGGCCGCGCAAGGTTGCTTGTTACTGCCACCCGCACTCCTGCCGCTTCCCCCTCCCATTTAATCCCCTGAGCAGATGACATCATTGACTTTGTATGCGCGCGCGCTCCCGCACACTGCTTAGGATGATAAAAATGATGATGATGAAGATGATCGCGCGATGCGATGTGCTGCGCTCCCGTGAGGCGGGGGCGCGAGGGGAAAATTAAAATCAAAATAACCCACCGGACGAGGGATTAACTACCGCTTCAATTTGGAGCGAGCAAGGCTGCAGTTACGCGAAAGAATGGCGATGGCGACAACAACAAACAAAAAAAAAGAAAAAAATGCAAAAATGCTACAATCGCTAATATACAGCAGCAGCACCTTAAAATGTATAAAAAGATGCACGTCAGAAATCAACTTATCTCGTCGATTACTGTTTTTTTCGTGTGGCTAAAAACACATGTAACTGATTGTAATGGCATAATGGTCGACTATCCCAGGCTAACCAGTTGCCAGCCGAGGTTTTCTCCGGTTTCGTGTGCGGCCACCTACCTTGCTTTTCCCTTCTAGCTGGTGTCCGACATGGCGCTCTCGGGACACTGGCGCTGCTGCCACTGCTACTGCTTGCTGCTGCTGCTTTTTTTTTCTTGTTCCTTCCCTCTTCTGCTTCTTATCCTTCTTCGTCAACCCCTATTGCGTTTGGTGGGAGCTGAGGTTGTGGGTTTTGATTGTTGCGGTGTTGGGCCGTTTTGTTTGGGGGGAGGCGGCGGCTGCTGGCGTGCTGCTGAAGGGCTGCTCGCCTCTCGCCCCCTCGTCCTGGCGGGCGGCACACACACTTTTCTCACACGTCCGGACCCCGTCACTTCCCTAGCAGCAGTGGTTGCGTGCCGCTTCTGCTTCACCAGCGACTGACACCGCAAGGGAAAACACAACACGAAAAACACACACAACACAAGCACACCACAAGGACACGCGAGGACACATGCACAATGAGACACCGGGACCGGAAACACACACTCTCTCTCTCTCTCTCACTGCCACTGTTTGTTTTTTTTCTGTTTTGCGTGGTATTGTTGTTGTTGCTGGACTCGCTCTCTCTCTCTTTTCTAAGCTTCCCAAAAAAAAAACACTCACTCCGCTTCGGATGCTCCGGTCTCCGGTTGCTGTTTCCGGTGGGGTTGATCGTGTGGCGCGCGCCCGGCGACTTGCTTGTGCTGCTGCTGCTGCTACTGTACGGGGGGGGGAAAAGGGGCGAATAGGATCGATGGGTCAGGATGATGAGCCGAACAGATGCGCTCGCTGGTAAAGCGCTTAACGCCGAAGCTCACAATCAATGTGACAGGGGCTGTGCGCTGTTGTCGAGAACTCAGTGTTTTTTTTTTTTTTTCAGCGAGACGGGGCGTGTGCGCCCGACATATTTGTGTCCGGCCAGCCCAGAGAGTCACGCCAACAAGGATGGCGTTTCGTGTCACACAAATACACACGTACAAGTGAAAAAGGGGCCGCTTCGAGTTGTCTTGTTGGTGCTGCTGCTGCTGCTGCCGCCACCACCGATAAGCCAGGAAGTTTTCCTGCTCCTGGGAGTTGGAAAACTCCCAAATCGAATCAGAAGCGAGGGTGGCCCGACCGAGCAGCCTAAAAAGAAAGCAGAGAGAGCAGAGAGAGAGAGAGCAGAGAGAGAGAGAGCAGAGAGAGAGAGAGCAGTGAAAAGGAGACGAGGAGCGAACCAGTAGCGAATGGTTTTGTACCGGGAATGGAAATCCGCAAAGCCGGTGGACAACAAAACTCCCACTGACGGGTGTCCTTCACTGTTTTTTTTTTCTTTTCTTCTCGGAGCGGGTAGCGGTGGTTGCGGCGAAGCGGCGAAGGTTCACTGTTGCTGCAGATCCTTGGTGACGGGTTGTTGTTGTTGTTGTTGCGGGTTGCTGATTGTTGAATCGGTTGTTGCTGATCGACGTATCGCGCAATGATCCAGGTGAAGAGAGAGAGAGAGAGATAAGAGAGAGAGCGAGATTCTCTCTCCTGTTACAAAGTTCTTCGGTTCGGTGGCCGTCCAGCAGGAACTCCTTTCTGGCGTACTGTGTGTATATATCTGTGTGTGCAGCAGCAGCAGCGGGTAATTCTCTGTGTAACCGTGATGCCATGCGCCGGGTAGCAGCCTCACAACCATCCTCCACTCTCTCTCTCTCGCTCTCTCTCGTGCTCCCTTCCTCCCTAAATTACATGTCGCCTCTACCTGGCTGCCACGGAAGGCCAAAAAGGATCAACGGGAACGAAGTGAAGTCGTCGCACAAGGACAACAGTAAGAACAGCGTTAAAGAGGGAGGGAGGGAGAGAGAGAGAGAGTGATGGTGTGTGCGCGGGCGCGCGCGCGCGCATCGCACGCTTTCGGTTTTGCTTTCGGAGAAATACGCACCAATCCGCCAGGCCGCCAGGCGGACACACGCACACAAACACACCCACGGGGACGCACGGGGAGCGAAAAACCGGGGATAGAAGAGACCGGGAGGCACCAACCGGGGCTCTCGAACCGGGAGGTGCGGCGGGGAATGCAGAAACAGAGAGAGAAAGAGAGAGAGAGAGAGAGGGAGCGGTGCGCCCCGCGTGACGCATCGGACACTCCGCTGGGCGCAGCGAGACCAAAGCTCCAGGACCAAACCCTCACCTGGCCTGGCACACTGCTGCTTCTGGCGCTCCGCGACGCTTTCGGGTTCGGGGCAGCCGTTTTTTTTTTTGTTTTTTTTTTTTGGGCCAGCCAGCAAGTGTGTTCGCGAAGGCACCACCAAACAGCGACAAACAGACACAGCGGATAGCACGCCCCAGCTAGCTGCGCCTGGACTGGTGGACGGACCTTTTGGGTTGCTGGCACGGCTGGCTGGTTGTTGGCCCCTCGAATCAAGGGGCTAGAGCGGACGGTACACCGGGGGGAAGAAGGCGCGAGGGTCTCTCTCTCTCTCTCTCTCTCTCTTCCTCTCGCTAGTGAGGTTGGCCACGGTCCCTCGCCCAATCTGCTCTCCCTCACTCTCTCTGTCTCTCTGTCTCTCTGTCTCTCTGTCTCTCTGTCGGTTAGCACACACCATGGTGTTTTCACTTTGCATTTTCGCTTTCCGCACAATTGTCTTTGCTCCGTTCCAACGGGGGGAGGGTTGGGGACGACAAGTCACTGGCCGAAACTGGAAACACGCACGCACCGTGTTCCCGTGTGCGAACATGGGGCAGAAGGGAAAACAACAACCACAACAACAACAACAACAACAGAAAAACCTAGCAAAACACATCAGCGAACGCGCTTGGGGGCGGGGAATTATCGAATATCTATCTATCTATCTATCGGGGAACGTACGCCGCAAACGGGAACGGGATGAGACGGGGGAGATGCAACAACTCGCAGTGCAGCTCGCTATTTCGTTTTTTTTTCTTTGGCGTTTCAACGCGGAACCAGCGAAACAACACCCAGGGAGGACACCCAGGACTGTGTGACACTGCGTGCGACCTGTGACCGCAGATGGATGGATGCTATGCCTTCGCCTATGCCACTGCCATATGGGTGAAGTCACCCAGCACCGCCTGGGCCTGGGAACGGCGCCATTTTGGATGGTTGGGATTTTGACAATCGGGAGACCATTTTGTTTCCCAGAATTCGAAAGGGGTAAGCCGAGGGGGGGGGGGGGGGTGAGAAAATGTTTCAATGATCTAATACGGTGAATACGGGGCTTACTCCTTCGTTTGTATATTAATTATTACCATCTAGCTTGTTAAATGAAGAATAAATAAAAAAAGGACCTTATTCCTTTTTTTTATTTTATTTTGACATTCATTATCTCGTCCTTCAGTCCAGTCCGTTGGCGTCAATGGGATCTAAAAACAAGTTATACCAAACTGATCTAATCGAGTCAGAGGCATTAGTTGTCGCCGACACCGACAGAAACCCCTAAAGGTTATCTGCCTTTTTATTTTTTATTTTTTGAATTTTCAATTCGAGAAAAGGGTTACTGAATTATAGTTATTATCATTTTTGCACAGCGAAGCTGCACACTTTTGAAACGGCATTGTGTAAACGAATTAAATAAAAAAAACGTTTCCATTCGCCCAGTAAGGGAGGACTTCGGTGTTTAGTTTTTATTTGTGACACATGTTTTTAACATTTTTCCCCCTGAATGCTGATGCTTTCAAGAGTATTGTGTAAATGTTTTGGATCAATCGAGGAAAAACTGACCAAGATAAAGATTTTTTTTAAATCCGCGTTACAAGGCAAGGCTCATTTGAAGAGCGTTTCTCTCAAAACCGGAACGTTTTCAAAGTCGGTGTCCATCCAGTACCGTAAAAACTACTGCACCGATAGATTTGAAATTTTCAACACATCATCTGTACACTGTTTGCTAGGTAGCCCCGTCGAGATATCATGAAAATTGTTGATACTTTTTATTAAACAAATCTGTAAAGTTTGTTTTTTATGGCAGAATCGCGAAAAGCATCACTTTTTCAACTTCAAAACTCTACCAAAAATCGAAAAATTAGAATATCAACAAAAACTCTCCGGGGCTACCTAGATAAACTTATAATCTTTCTAACGAGTATCGATTTGTACATTTCAAATGACCCGTCATGTCGCTACGATGGGCACCGTAAAAAGTATCTTTCCGTAGACAATCCTTCATAAATATTATGCCACGGATTAACTATTCATTGAATGTTGCTCAAAATAATACCAAATATTCTTCAAAAGTTGTAGATTAATATGCCGTTTATTTGGAAAAACACAGTAGAATGGTTACGTCACAAAAATCGTCAAAAACAGACCTTTTTTGGACTCGTAAAGACCGAAGTCCCCCCTTTCATAACCACCACCACGAATCGAAGTGGACACCGTGGTTGATTTGAATTCATATAAAACTACAATCCATTTTGAAGAAATAAAAACATAAACTAAATCCATTTTGCCCGGAAGGACTTCAAACAGGTATATGCAAGACACCGCGTGCGTGCGTGCGTCCCGGTGAGTGCGCTGTTCTGGGAATGCATGATGTATAATGGATGTAAATTCCAGCTGTCAGCTACGCCCGAGTTCCAAGTAAAGTGACAGCGCCGCGTTAATTGGACGGTTTGACAGATAAACGGCAGAGTAAAGGGTAAAAAGGAGCCTATTAAAGAACCGTACCTGCGGCCGCTGCGGCTCCTTATCGCAGTTCCCGAGCTTTTTTTTTTTGGAAACGATCCGGTCCAGGAAGGTAGCGAAAACAAACCATCGTGGACGCGCTGCCGGACGTTTCCCGGTGTTTTTTTTTTTCATATATTCGGCGTCCATACCAGGCAGCAATATTGATCAATATTCGCTCGTTAGCGTCTTTTGGCGTGCCGTGGCGTTCCCAATCCGGTCCAAAAGGGAAGGGTCCATGCCACTACCCGCAGTTGCCGTGGGTGAAATGGTTTTGAGAAATCAAATGTAAACCATTGTCCGCCTTCGGCGTCACGCGCAACCACCTAGCACCGCGGTGGCACCGCGGTCAAACGAGTCGAGTCGAGTGCCACACAGAAACATACAGGAACACGCAGCAGGCTCTCAGCAAAACAGCAGCCGAATGAACTCAATCAAATGCAGTCCATTTAAGGGGAATTTGCTTGCTATAAATAAGTAATCGTTGGCCCGAACAACCAGCTTGCAGCGATCCGGGGAGATCGTATTGCGGTCCTCGCGTGCCTCGAGGGCAGCTACCGAAAGTGAGTGGGACCGGCCGCAGCCACCGGATTGTGACTGTGGCGGCGCCGTGAATTTATCATGCAATTCTGCAGAAGCGATTCTTGCGGATCGAACGCGCGTACGCGCTTGCTTTCTGGCGGATCGCCATCGGCAAAGCCGCTGAATTATTTGTTTGCAAATAAATGTAAATTATAAATCTGTTGATCAACGTACCATTACAACCATCACTAAGGGGGGGAGGGGGGGGGGGGGTGAATTAAAAAAAAAACGACAGGATGACTGAAATAAAAACTGTACGGAAAAAAAAGGAAAGGAAATAAAGGAGAAACAAAACGGACGACGGACGCACTAACGGATCATTCGTGATTCTCTCGATTTCTGCAAACAAAATACAAAGCCTAACCGTTGCAACCGTTGCTTCTAGCGTTGGCTGGGGTGGGTTTTTCTGTCCGGAAAGCGTAACCCTAACTTCCCGCGAATCCGGCAGCGATCCAGCACGCTACGTCGCTAAACGTCGCCACAGTAAAGTACGTTGACTTGCAACTACTGCACGCGGAGCTGGAGCTGATGAAACGCGACACCGTTTCGGGCCCCTTTCGTGCCGGTTTTCTGTTTTCATCCCCTGCCCTCCCTGCCGTCTGTCTCTGGTGGTGCTAACTGGGTACTGGATTAGTGATCACACACAACTGTGTTCTGCCTGCTACCATTACCACTGCGCGCAAAGCGTCATCGTCAGCCTGGTGTGGTTGGGCCCACGTGCTCACGAGGGTGGAATGGAACGTTCCCGTCCCCCGGCTGCAGGGAAGTGCAGATGATGATGATGATGGGGTGTTGAAAGATGGGATGGGGGGGGGGGGGGGCACTACTAGGGGCCCATCGGCATCGGCATCAAATCGGCATCTACCACAAAAAAAAAACCGTGTACGTGCGCCATTTGTGGTGGTGGTGCGGTCACCGGTGCGACCGGTGTGGCTCCACTTGCTCCACAGGTCGTTTGTTGGATGCCGTGTTTTTTTTTTTTTTTTTTTTTTTGTGTTGTGTATTTGTTTCGCTTTGTTAAAGGTGTTGCAAAAAGGGGAGGGATGGAGGGGAGGGTGGGAGGTGACAAAAGTGCACCCTTCTACCCCGGTTTTTTTTTATCTTCTCGCAGTCACTAGCAGTTGTTTGGCATTTGGCTCACGTACCAGGTGGAAATCGAGGGTGAGAGGCGGTGCACTCTCAAGCAGTTCCCTTATTTTTTTATTTTATTTTTTTTTGTAAAGCCTGCTGGGTGTGTTGGGGGGGTAGCGATGCCGATGCCTACATTCCTGAGATTGGAGCGTGTTCGTTGGGGCTGCTACTGCTGCTGGCCGGAACCGTGTTTATGAATCTCAATGGGGTCCGGGGACGCAAGAATGTGCTGTGTGCTGCTTTATGCAACAGCACAACCCCCGCACCCCGGCTGGAGGGATGCTGCGAGGGTCAACGGTACACCGCGATTCCCGCGATTCCAATTGCCACCAGTGAGAAATCGCGAGAGAGAGAGAGAGAGAGAGAGAGAGAGTGAGACGGTTCGTTACCGACCGCGATATCGGACCACGACGGAACAGGCAAGATTTCCTCGGTCGTTCGTTCGGTTCGGTTTCGGTTACGTAACATCCGCGTTCGGCCTTCCCGTTTCTCTTCCCCTCCCCCATCCGGGTGGCAACTCCCTCCCGCACCAAAGGAAGGGGGCGCTGGATGCAAGGCAGTCAAGAAGACATACGGATGGAGGCGCCTGGTCCACCACAACAACAACAAAAAAAAAAGGCTCCTCCCGCTCTTTTCCAGGCCGTGCTGGCCGTGCCTGGAGCCACCAGCGTGCTGGTCGCCTGGAGCCTCGAGCGCTTCGGTGTGTGCGAGGCATCTTCCCACCCACCCCGGCGCCCCCGGAGCGGAGCCACCCGAAGCGAGGTGGCCACCACCGTGGATGGACCGTCGGATCGGTGTCGGATGCGCAGGCTCACTGCTCACTGCTCGTGTGTCGGCGGGCGCCCGGGTCCCCAGGAACCCGAAGCCCCCTGCTGGACGCTGGCGGCGTGTCGCCGGATGGAGATAGACCCCCCTGGTGGGTCGTTGTCGTCGTCGTCCATCGATGAGCCTCAGCAACAGCAGTAGCAGCAGCAGCAGGCGCCAGTTGCTCGACAGCGCTCGGTCACGCCGCAACGTCTGTTGTCTGTTCCGCGGTACCCGTCGCTGGTTTTCCTGGAGTGTGAGTGCGAGTGCATGTGTGGATGTGTCTGTGTGAGCTGGTGTGTGTGCGATTCGACGCGAACTCCCGGGGCTTTTTTGAACTATCCGCTTCCCTCAGCTCAGCTCAGCGCAGCGCAGCGCCGCTCTGGTGTCTGGTGGTGCCTCGAAAAGCGCTTCCACTCGTTAGGAGGTGGTTGTGGAGACGAAGCACAGGAAAAAGAGGGGGAAACGAAAGGAACTAGTGGGTGGCCAGTTGAGAGAAAAAAAACAACAAAAGGCTGTCGCGTCAACTACGCGCCAAAAGTGGGTGAGCGGCGCGCGTAAAACGTAAGCGCGCGCGTGACACCAACAGCAGCAGCAGCAGCAGCAGCAGCAGCACGGGGTGGAAACGCGAGACTGCCGGCGTGTCCAGTCCCAGCGAGCCGTCTCGGGCGAACCCCTTTGTTTACACAGCACACCAAGAGCACGAGCAAGAGCTTCACTCGCCACTCAATCACCTGTCAATCAAAGCAGCAGCAGCAGCAGCAGCACCCGGAACCGGAAGCAGACTCAACCCTCATCCCTCATCAGCCCGCGAAGCCTGACGCCGCAAGCAAGCAAGTGACCCCACAGGATCCAGGACCTCACTCTGTTTCTTGCGCTCTCTCTCTCTCTCTCTCTCTCTCTCTCTCTCTCGCGCTCTCCGTTCTATCTTTTTTTTTCCCCCCTTCTTTGGTGTGCAAATTTTTAAATTAAAAAAAAACCAAAATGTGTTCAAAAAAAAAAAAATGGACGGGGTGACGCGGGCGCGCTCGCGGCCCCGTTGGCGCCTACCTTCCTTCCCCCTGCTGGGTGTGCCAGTGTGCCCGTGTGCCCGTGTGTTGGACTACTTTTCTAGCATGCTTTTTTCTTTCTTCCTTCCTTCCTCCGTTTCCCCCCCCCCCCCACCCCCCCGGGGGGCCGAGTCCGATGCGTGGGTTGCGTGGAAGACACTGGAAGCACACACGGTGGTGTGCGTGTCGAGCGCCCTCGAGCGAGCGTGCGTGCGGTGTGTGTGTCTGTGTGTGTGTGTGCGGAGCCGTTGCGTTGACGCTCGACGGTCGGTTACATAAGGTTCGAGGCAGGTCGAGGGCACAAACAGAACCCGGGCCAGCGCTGGAAATGGAGGCGCCTGGTGCTGGTCACAATTTTGAGCCATTTTGAGCCTTAAAGGGGTGGGGGGGGGGGGTTTGTGAGATGAGGGATGTGGAAAAGGAGATTAAAGAGATGGTAACGACCACCTGAAACCCCCTGGGGCCAGCTTTGTGCATTAATTGATCAGCACCCCTTCCCGCGCTCTCTAACTTTGAGCAGCGCGATTGCTGTGCTCGCTCAACTCCGAGCTCCACACAACTCCACCGACGATCTAGCGCCGACCGCCGAGAGGCCTCTGAGGGTGAGGGGAAGGGAAGGGAAGGAAAACGGGGAGATTGTGGTAGGTAAAAACCGAAAAAAAAAAAAAAAACAACAGAAGGTCACGCATTCGGGGGCGACACATTATGCAACAGGCGGCGCTCGTGAAAATTGCACTGGAAACCACTCCGAACCGAAGCACCAGCACCATGCTGCTAAAGGGGGCGCCAAGGGTGCAAGTAACACTGCACTCCCACCCCTTGATTTTCCTCCCTCGAGAGCGGGGGGGGGGGGGTGGGGGGAAAGCGTGGGCGGCAAGCGTTGCATGGTTATTTAACACTACTTCCCACGCCCCCTTTCCTTTTTCCGTCTCCTTTTCTAAAAAAAATCGAAATTCCGGTACCAGAACAGCAACCCTTTTCGCCGAGTCGAACCCTTGGGGCTGCCAGGGGGGGGGGGGGGGGGGGGGTGCACTACTTCGTTCCGTTCTCGGTACTGGTCACTGAGTGAGTGTGTTGTTGTTGCTGTTTGCTGCACCGGCACGCTCGGTGTGTAATCCTTATTAGTTTCCCATTCTCCCACCCCCCCCCCCCCCCCAAACCCCTCCGATTTCTACACCACGTCCAGTCCACCACGGTTGCACGAGTACGCTGGCTCGGCGCCCTGTCCCGTAGCCTGTCGCTGGGCTTATCGCTTTTGCATCGGACAGTTAGCCACCGCCACCCTTCACCTCCCCCCCCCCCCCCCACCCTTTTTCCTCCCGACCCCTTTCCCATCCCTGATCCCCCAGCAGCAGTGGCTTAAGCTTTGCTTTTCAATGATTTTTCCGTTTTTTGTTTTTGGTTTTTTTATTTTTCAATTTGTTTGTCCCGGGGGGGGGGGGTGGTGGAAAGGCTTCCAGCCATCCCCCAGTGCCACCACACGTCACAGTGCAGGAAAGACTTTCCGTTTTCCCGGTTTGGACCGGTTGGAAAAGGCCACACGTTACGCTCCGAGATCTCTCCGGAGCTTTCCCAGTTGCCAGCAGCGTCCGAGGGGTGGAAATTAGGTTTTTCTTGAAAATCACGCACAAGAAGAAGATCGGGAGTCCAACGTTATGTTGTGGCAACGATAAGCGACCTTGACTGTATTTCGCGCGCTCTGTGGCAGGGGCGAAATGCGGCTTGAGGAGGGTGGTTTAAGGGGGGTGCTTTAAATTTGTCAACCGCGCTCCCTTCTCTCTCTCTCTCTCTTCTGCTTCTGTTGCCAATGGCCAATGCCAGGTAAAATGGAGGCACTTCCACTACACAGGACTACAGACATCATCGAACGAGCCAAACGGGGGCCAACGGGAAAGCTACTTTCACCACCTTTTAGGTTGCTACGCCCGCCCCACTCCCCGTTCCAAGCCACCCCATTGTGTCGCACACGGAAGTGTTCGGGAGATTCGGCGGCACGTGGCATACCGTCCGGTGGTGTGCGTGTCCGGTGACGGCCGAGGATGGAGGACTCCGATAATTATCGTCGCCGGGTAATAATGCCACCCCCTCAACCCCTCCCCCCCCCCCCTCCCTCCGCTGTGCTGTTACACATTATCGTAATGTGCCAGGCGTTGGAGCAATTCGGGGCCTATTTTTTAGGGGATGCCAAAGCCAAAGTGAACGCGGTTCCGCTCTCCGCCGAATGAATGTCGTCATTTTGTGGTTCGCTTTCGTCATATTTCGTCGCCCGGAAAGGGGATTTCGGATTGCCTTGAGTCGTGACCCATATGCCCGTGTCCGTTTCCCTCTCTCCTCTCCCCTCGTATTTGATGGTTCGGCACGATAATTAATCACGCTGAGGATGCGGAGCTGAAAACCACGCAGAGTTTAGTGCGCGCGCGCGCGCGCGAATAATCAAATGATAAGCCAACCGTGGCGCGTGACCCGTGGTTCAACCGGAAATCAACCGTTTTCGGAGGGGGGTGGGGGGGTCCCGAATGGAGCGGGTTTGGAGAGAGTGGGACTGGACCACGGGATAGATTGAATCCAAATATTTTCCTTCCCCGAAAAGGCATCGGCCACGGTCGGTTTCGGTTTGCTGCTGCTGCTGCTGCTGCTGCTACTGGAGCTTAAGTGTGTCACTCCCGAGGGGGAGGGGGGGCGGGGCGGAATGGCTACCTTTACCCCAACCGAGGCATTAGCCTACCGGACTAGCTGGGTCCCCAGATGCCAGATGCCGAAATCGTTCGTTCATTTCGCGGCTCCGACCCGGGCACTGATCGATCATATCTTAGCAGTGACAAGCGGCGTTACGTAAACACGTCCTCCAGTGTCCACCCCCCGTCCCCGCCCTCCAGAGCATAATTACAGCCAAGTGAGTGGGAGCGTGGAAGGTTCTTTCTCATTTGCACTACAGCCGTGTGATCACTGGGCTGGCGCTCACTGGATACGATTTTTACAACGGTTCCTTGCAGCTCGCTACTTTGGAGAGCGTTTCCCCAAAAACCAATTGTTTTCAAAATCGGTGCCCAGCGTAAAAACTACTCAGCCGATCGATTTGAAATTTCGAACACATAATCTGTACACTTTTTGCCAGGTAATGCCGTCGAGATTTTGTGAAAATTGTTGATACTTTTTTTTAAACAAACCGCCAAAAACCGTGGTTTTATGGCAAAATGACAAAATGCGTCACTTTTTCAATTTTAAAAATCTGCCAAAAAATCGAAAAATAGGCAATTCAACAAAAAAGTTTGACGAGACCACCTAGCTAAACTTATAATCTTTCAAACGAGTAGCGATTTGTGTTTTCTGTGATCACCCATCACGCAGCTGCGATGGGCACCGGGAAAAAGTATCTTTTCGCAGACACGACTTCCTAAACGTGCTGCCATGGATGAAGCTTTTATTAAATCTTCACCAAAATAGCACCAAATATTCTTGAAAAGTTGGTGTTTAATATGCCATTCATTTGAAAAAATGAAGTTCAATGGTTACGTCACAAAAAGTCGTCAAAAATGATCCTTGTTTTTGGTAAGAAATTACCGAAGCTGCCCCCCCTAAATTAAAAAAAAAAAAAAAAGGTAAATACTTGTTACGATTTGGGCTCCTGCACAAGGCTCGATTTGTTTTTTTTCCAAAAATCAAAACCTTTGTCAACTTTCTAATCGGTTGAACCAACACTTTCTTTCACACTCTTCTTGAAAGTACCAGGATTCACGGGAAAAGTGTGAAAAATATGCGTCAGAACACAAAATTTAAATACCGTAAACCCCACCCGTTAAGGGATAGCGAGATGACATCCATCGATCCACGAAGCGGACACACCACACGCACGAGCAACCCCCTTTTTCCCGAAGGTGTGCGGCCGTACGGGTGAAATCCATTAAAGTGAATAATTCAACGGACGCTTTTCAAACATTCAAAGCAGTCACTGGTGATGCAAACGCGATGCGTGTTAGGGTGGGTGTGTTGGGAGGGTGAGATTTGCTGACGTGGAATTAGACTTCATTCAATATTCACCGCTACTGGCCGGTGCTGCTGCCGATGCTGGTCACTAGCAGAGCTGCGTTGCTGCGTTGGTTGCGTCTTGTGCAACCCATGTGTGATGTGCTCTGCTTGCATAACCGGCGGCGCTCAGTGAGCTGTGAGCCATCGGCCTGCACACAGCCTCCAGACCTTGGCCGGCAGGATTGTTTAATTAGATAATTGAAAATCACAAACGGGCGAGTACCGGCGAGCTTCCACGAAACATCAAAGCGCCCGCTCCGGTGCAAGAGAGATAAGGGAGATAACTGACTCCCACTCCCATTCCCGATCTGGCATTCGTTGATTGCATTCGCGATTCCATGCATGTGTGGTTCGGAGGGGAAGGTAGCTCCCCGGTCCGCTGCCGGTTTTACAGGTTCCGATTCATTCAATATTCATACGCGACTTCATACGCGGTCCGCGCAATGCGAGGAGAAGCGCGGTGCAAAAACCGATCAAATTATGATAACGATGCCGGCGGTATTGCGGGTGCGTATTGCGAGGGGCTGTCGGGGCTGCTACCGGATTAATAAATGAAGTGCCTCCCTTTCTGAACTCCCTGAACGGTTGCTGCTGCTGTTCGCTACTAACCGTGGACCATGGTATGACGCTATGCTGCAGCATCTCCCGCAGTACTGGCTGCCAGGGATGCTTTGTAACATTTATCTCACGCTGCCGGAACGGAACGGAACGGAACGGAAACTGTACTGTATCGGTGCGCAGTGCGTGATAATTGTTTTCGAGTTAATTACCGTATCGCCTGAGCATCGGATATAGTTCCCGCCTGTCCGCTAGGATGCCTAGCGTGTCATCACTGGCCTAACGGAGCGTGCGAGCGCAGAGAAAGGGTCTCGTCACTCTCTCTCTCTCTCTGTGAAGGGGGGATTTCGGTATTTTCGAGTCCAAAAATGGCCCGTTTTGACGACTTTTTGTGACGTAACCATTCAACTATACTTTTTCAAGTAAATGGCATATTAATCTACATCTTTTGAAGAATATTTGGTATTGTTTTGAGCAACATTCATTGGCAAACTATTCCATGGCATCAAATTTTGGTAGGCGTGTCGACGAAAAGTTACTTTTTACGGTGCCCATCGTAGTGACATGACGGGTCATTTGAAATGTACAAATCGATACTCGTTAGAAAGATTATAAGTTTATCTAGGTAGCCCCGGAGAGATTTTGTTGATATTCCAATTTTTCGATTTTTGGCAGAGTTTTGAAGTTGAAAAAGTGATGCTTTTCGCGATTCTGCCATAAAAACGAGTTTTACAGATTTGTTTAAAAAAAAGTATCAACAATTTTCATCGTATCTCGACGGGGCTACCTAGAAAAAAGTGTACAGATGATGTGTTGAAAATTTCAAATCTATCGGCGCAGTAGTTTTTACGGTACTGGATGGACACCGACTTTGAAAACGTTGGTTTTGAGAGAAACGCTCTTCAAATGAGCCTTGCCTTGAAACGCGGATTTAAAAAAAATCTATATCTTTGTCAGTTTTTCCTCGATTGATCCAAAACATTTACACAATACTCTTGAAAGCATCAGTATTCAGGGAAAAATGTTAAAAGCATGTGTCAGAGAAAAAATTAAATACCGACGTCCCTCCTTTATGGTTGGCGCTAGCGTTTTTCATTTTTATTCGTTAACATTTTATTGCTCTCTCTCTCTCTCTCTCTCTCTCTCTCTCTCTCTCGCTCTCTCTCCCTGTCTCTCAGAAATTCTATCTCTTCCCCAAAGATAGCATGTTACGTATTTTCGATGAAGGGCTTTTGCGGGGCTTTGCAACCCATAATTTATGGGCACGGGTAAATAATGTTCCGAAGCACAACACTGACAAGTTCGTTCAACCGACCGATGCTTGGTTCCACTTTCACTCGAGAGAGAGAGAGAACCCCAAGCCTACTCGAGCTGCTGCCCATTTGCCATTTCGTTCCTTCACTTTCGTTCCACCGTTCCAGGCCTCCCTCGGTCGAATCAGCATTCATTTTCTTCCATACCCAATTGACAGTAAATCACCATCGCAGACGGTGGCGCGGCAGCTCGGTGTCGCCAAGGCGCAGTCGAGGGTCGCAGGAGCAAGTGGGGAAAACAAAAGTGGAGAGATAATACCGATGATGCTTTATCCCGATCCCAATAACCCCGCGCACCGACACCAACACGTGAGCCTACAAATGGTGAAGCAGAAAAACGTCCCAGCGTGACGCGTATTCCTTAGCTATTTATAGCTGGATAGGGATATTCGGTTGCCCTTTGCTGGCTTTGTTTACAAAGGTTTAACCTCAAAACGCGGCAAACAGGATCCTCCGGTCGCTCGCTCAATCCAATCACGCTAATCCTCGATTATGATGGTTGCTTTCTCTCTCTCTCTCTCTCTCTCTCTCTCTCTCTCTCTCTCTCTCTCTCTCTCTCTCCCCCCAAAAAAGCTTAGGTTACCGAATGTCTGCACAGCAAGCGGTGCGCCTCAAACGTCAAAAGAGCTCAAAAGCCCCTTCCTCAGCGATAACGAGATAAAAAGACTGCAGTGAGTGTTTGCGTGTGTGTTTGTGTACATGTGAGTGTTTGCATTGCGTCTTCGGTGCGTCTTGCGCGAGCGTGACCCGCGTGTGGAACTCTCCACGATCCGATTCCGTCGAGCCTGAACTGACTCCATCCAGCGGTTACGTTACGCGTCTACGCACCACCACTAGCAGCATCTACCAGACCAGACCTGCTGTGCACCTGTGACTGGGCAGGCAGGCACTGCAGTGACACCGGGCGTATCCCGAGACCGACAAAATGGGGAAAAAGAACTCGAAGCTAAAACAGGACACCATCGATCGGCTGACGACTGCTACCTACTGTAAGTAAGCGGCGCGTTCGCGCCCATTTTACCGCTTCCCGGCCGGATCGATGTCTCGCTGGAACCTAGCCTTGCGAAGTGATGCTTTTTGTCGTTTTACCTAAACACACGATTTTTGGCGATTTGTTTTAAAAAAAAGTATCCACAATTTTCAGGATTTCTCAACGAGGCTACCTGGCAAAGAGTGTACAGATTATGTGTTAAAAATTTCAAACCGATCGGCCTAGTACTTTTTGTGCTACTGGATGGTCCGCGACATTGAGCACGGTGACGGCGATTTGTCAAACCGGGTTCGCCCGTTGAAGTCTTTTGATTCCTACCGAAAAACGGCTCATGTTTGATGATTTGTTTAAAAAAAAAGTATCAACCCATATGTATTTTTGTAAATGCCATAATAAACTGCAACTTTTGAAGAACGTTTGGTCATATTTTGGGAAAGATTTATGAAAAACTTCATCCGTGGCTTGAGATCTATGAATGGATGTCGGAAAAAATGTACCTTTTTCGGTGCTCATCGTATCGTAACTGCGTGATGGGTGTTCAGAAATGTACAAATCGATATTCATTTGAAAGATTATAAGTTTATCTAAGTAGCCCCGTTGAGTTTTTGTTGAATTTCCCATTTTAAGATTTTTGGCAGCGGTTTGAAGTGGAAAAAGTGATGCTTTTTGCGATTTTGCCAAAAGCTACGAATTTTAAAGATTTGCTTAGAAAAAAGTATCAACAATTTTCAGGATTTCTCAACGAGGCTACCTGGCAAAGAGTGTACAGATTATGTGTTGAAAATTTCAAACCGTTCGGCCCAGTAGTTTTTACGGTACTGGATGGGCAGCCACTTTGAAAGCGTTGGTTTTGGGGAAACGCTCTTCAAAGCCTTGTATGAAGTGCGGGTTTTCAAAACTCTGTATCTTTGTCAGTTTTTCCTCGATTGATCCAAAACTTTTACACAATACACTTGAAAGGATCAGCATTCAGGGGAAAATGTTAAAAGCAAGTGTCACAAAACAAAATTAAATACCGAAAGCAAAAATTACAGCTGTAATTGCCCAACTAACTCCCTAAATGTTGTCAAGTACAAAGCGAAATGCCCACAAAATGTATGTTTGTTTGCCGACTGAAGGCGGTCATTTGAGCAGTGTCCTATTTTGAGTATGGCACAATAAATGGCATAGAATTACCCAAATAAAACTGGTTTATTCACCAAAATCGACTGAAAAATGGCAGAGTTGTTCATCTTTAAAGTAGGAACCATCCTGATGGCCCACCCTGAACAATCTAGGGCAAGTGTATGAGAAAATTCCGAGACAAAACTATCTGTCACTTTCGTCTAGCGGTTCTAGTCGGTTTCCAAACCGCGGTATGCGAATTGACAGACGAATCTTGCTTCGCACAGTTGCTAGGCCTAGGATTCTAAACAGTGTGAATGCTAGAAATAGAAGAAAACATAAAGCCCCGGTAGATTCTAGACAGTAATGGACGCAAACGCAGTGCCAGTGCCTGTAACGGCGATAAGCTGCGACGCCCGGAAAACCCGAAAGTAAGTCCCCGTTTCCGTTTCGTCCGGCCTTGGGGCTACCACGTTTGACGTTTTGACAGTTTGGCCGTGGCCGTGGCCAGGGCTTAAGCTCGCTCGCTCGCTCGCTGGCCGATGCGCTACGGGAAGGAAGCGAAACCATTTCCTCTCAGGCGCACTCTTTGCCCGGGTGCCCCCCCCCCCCCGGTGGAAAGGCAATAAGAGATGGAGGAAGGGGAGCGGTGCGATCGAAGAAACTTTTCCTCTACGGACCTCCTCCCCACTCCCCAGTCCCCCCAGAGCTTGTTGGCGGTTATCTTTTGGCGCACGCGTTCTCAGCGTCCTCCACCACGCCCCAATGACCTTTCGCGCCAACTTTCCACATGGGGTGCTTGCGGGGTGCTTGCCCTTCAACATTTAGCACCCCCCCCCCCCCCCCCCGCACCCAAAAACGGGGAGCCCTACGTGGTGGACCTTGGGTTGGTATCTATCTAAGATTCGTTTTCGATAAAAAAAAGAAAAATAAAAAGAAAACAAACTTCCAACAATAATAAACTCCCCAGCACCGTTGTCGTTGTCGCTGTTGCCAAAGTTTGATTTACAATTGTTTTGTGCTCTCCCTCCCCCCCGCTCCATTCCGAAAAAGAGAGAGAGAGAGAGAGAGAGAGAGAGAGAGAGAGAGAGGAAAGGAAAGGACAGGAAAGTCGCACGGAATTGGAATTTGGAATGGAATAAAAACTAAAACCAACACCGACGACGCCGATGCTGCTGGCACGGTGCCGCGGCACGCAAAGTTGGAGTTCACCGAGATGAGTGGAAGAAGAAGAAGAGGAAGAAGGAGACGCAACAACGTGGTGGACATGCAACAGGGGATGGCCACACAGCCAGCCAGCCAGCCAACCAACTTGGCCGTTCTGTATTAATGAGTGCTGTCCCGTCTGAGGACCGTTTTGTGCCCGGTTGTTGCCGTTTAATGGGTTTAACCGTGACTAGCTCTGACCTAATTTAACCTTCCTTCTCTTTGTCTCTCTCTCGCTCGCTATAACCGTGAACCGTACACGTGTTCCGGCCAGGTCGTAACGCGACTACGCCGAGATGACCACACACATTAGCCATTAATGTCCTTCGTCGGTACGTGTCCCTTCTTGTTTTGGCTTCTTGGCTACTCGGGGCGGGGCGGGGGGGGGATTTAATTCTTCATGCTTTCAAACATTCTGACAGTAGCATTACCCGGTGCCGAGGGGGAGGCGGAGGGAATGCTGGACGATCTCTTCGAGGGAAAACTTTGCATCATCCCTCCCTCAATCCCCTAACACTCGCTTCCGAGCAGCAGCAGCAGCAGCAGCTGTCGGTGCTTCACCTGCCCCCACCCCCCCCCCCCCGCGGAACTTTCCGATAACTTTTGGTGTGTCCCCGGCGGTTTTTGTGAGGCCGCGTGTGGCCCCGGGTGTGCACGCGTGCGTCTTTCGATGGAGGCGCCTGGTGGGTGAACGAAAAAAGAAAAAAAAAGCCCAGAAAAACACGAACACGAAAAGAAAGGAAAACCTTGGGACAAGATTTCACCGGCACTAGGAAATCTGACCCTTCCGGTGCACGTGCTAGGGGTGAACCGCAGGGGGGTGGCGAGGGGGCGAGCGCTTTGTGCTTGGGGTTGGGGACTTGCCCGGCGACACACAAAGCCCGCTAATGAGGAGACCGTCATCACGCACTTGACGCACGTCGCTGTTATTGTCGTGCCCGTTTTCTCCCTTTTTTTCTCGGCTCACCGAAACCCTTCCCTCTTTTTTTTTCTCCTCCGGTGGCTTGTCCGGTAGCTGGCGCTTGCTTTTGGTTTTTGTTTTTTTTTTCGCGATGCAATCACTTGTTGCAAGCCTCGTTCTTTTTTCTCTCTCTCACTCTCTCTCTCTCTTCCTCTCTCTCTCTCTCTCTCTCTCTCTCTAACTACTGCGGCGCCACGCGGTTCTAGACCAGAGAGTTTCCAACTATTTCCGTTTTTCTTTTTTATTGGAATCGATAGAACCACCGAACTGTCCCTGTCTTGTGGCGTGACGTCATCGCGATGTTTCACCATCGAACATTTCTCGAACATTCCAATCGAACAGCGCCATTCGTGCATGATTCATCACTAGCGGCACAAGCAGCAGACTCCTCCTCCGGCGGGCCGATTAGAGGTGTTCAATTGTGTTTCGTTGGGGCCTTACTCTTCTTAGTGGCAATGCCGCAAATAGCTTTCCCCCATCATTTCATCCCTTTTTTTTTTTACTATCTCGCACTGCCTTCTTCCTTTTTTCTGTTTTTTTTTTTGATTCATTTCCTTTTATTTTAAATACACATTTCGTTCCATAACGACGACCAACGTCGGCCCAAACCTCACGCGGGGCCCGTTCGTTCTGTTCGTTTCCGTATCCTCCGGTGGTGTGCCCGTTTGAACGGTTTTCCACGGTGCGCAGCCCGACCTGCCACCGGAAATGAAGCCGCGGGAATGCGTCCACCCACCCACCCACCCAAAGAAACAAAGAAAGTGAAGATCCGCTCGCTTTCCCGGTTCCGTTTCGGAAAACAACAAACCTCGGGCGCTGCATAATTTAATCCCGGGCGCCCAATAAAAAAAACAGTGCCGGAAAGGCGTCAGCAGAAAGGGTGGCGTGAAGTGAGTGCTTTCCACAAGTGCAACACTCTAGCGATAATAACAGTAATAACACTCACCCCTCAACAAAATACATACACACTAAACACAGACTCATAGAGAACCCGCTCAGCAGCGGCGTGTCCCGGGACACAAACAACTCCGAGTGTGCTCTCTCTCTCTCTCTCTCTCTCTGTCTCGCGCGCGCGCGCGCGCCCGTTCTTGTTTGTCGCGTGGCTTTTAGAATGGCCATGGCCAAGGAACAATTAAAAAGTTCGTCACCCCCTCCCAAACACCAGCAGCGAATCGAGTGATGGCGATCGAGTCTCGCTAGAAAGTAGTTTATTTCTGTGGTGCTGGCTCGTGTGCGCGCGGCTACGTTTAATAGTTTCTCGCACATTCGCTGCAGCATTGAGAGAGCCAAGACCAACTTCACGAACTCGTAAGAAACTCGTAAAAAACACCGCGCACTAGCACCGCGGAACTCATAAAATAAAAAAATAAAAAATAAAGAAACGGAGCGCAAGATGGCGTCAACGAAGCGTGCACGTCAACAACGGGATGCAGGGTGCCCGGGGAGCGAGGTGGGGGGGGGTGGCAATTGCAAAACTGCAAACCCCTTTCCCCGTCAGGCGGACAGATCGAGATTGAATGATTGGCAACAGTCTCCGGCGGCGGAGAGAACGCCGGACGTACGGTGCGTCGATACGACCGACCGGATGGGCGCCACTTTTACGACTCTGCACACATACACACAAAAACCCAAAGCCCATCAGCTAATTACGTTCCAGCGGGTTGCTTGTGGTTCCAGCCACACCGGCTCAACAAAATGAGGCGCCCGCGCGCCGTTGGTAGAAGGCAGAAACTCTACGAAGAACTTGCGAGAGGTAAGGATGCGAGAGTGCGGAAAATGGCTTTCGGTTGGCTCCGGGGATTCGCGCAACCCCCTTGGGTGCGTAAACAATGGCGTAGTAAACGGCAACGGCGGCCGGAGGCGTTCATTTGCAAGTGACAGAGTGACTCCTTGGGGCCGCCATTTATTTGTGGTACCACGTGCACAGAGGGGTATTTGAGCCCGGTCATAATGCTGTTATTTGTTATAAATATGATTCATTGTCAATGTGCATTGTGTCAAAAAAGTACAAAAAACCAAAAAGCTGACTACTGACATCGACTGACTGGAGAAGTTGTCCATAATCCATAAAACTAATGTTTTCTAGCAATTCCAGCACATATGAGGAAGAAACCGTTTTTCTTTGGCATGAAGCTGCTCTTCTCTTGTTTCTCAAAATATCTGTAACCTCTCTTGGGGGTTGCTCATTTCTAGAGCTATTGCCTTACCAAAAAAAAAACAGGAAATCGACTCTAGATTCCAACCATCTATCATTTGCAAGCATTGAAATCATCCAGTTGATATCGGTATTCATCTGTGCTTCAAACGTTTGCTTTCAATCTCAGAATTTCCTGTCAAACACCTTCAGTTTTGTCTTCTTGAGAAGGTCACTCCAAAAGGTGTGCCATTTTCTTCTCAGCATATTTAATTATGTCATCCTTCAATCCTTCTTGGAGCATTTTTTCCAAGTATCCTCACACAAATATCGCCAAGAAACAGGCTGAAGAATTAAAGCAAATCCAGCAATTAGACGAAAAGAACTGGAAAACATCGAAAAATCGGTAAAGAGGAAGCCGGGAGGAATCATTGCGACTTGATTTTCTATTCTAGAAACTTTACTCTTTCAAATGCTATCTGAAGTTTTGCGCGGGCGCGGGCCGGGCTTTTGAGAAAACGTTGAAGTTGGGATTATCTCTTTTTTTCGCAATCGATTTTGGGAAGATTCATTTTTGATAAAAAGCTATGACTACATTTAAACTTCAAACCATAAAGAGGACGGCAAAATATTCTACTAATCTCGTAGATGTTCGTGCATACCAAAAACCAGGCGGTTATCTTGACTATAACTCCTTTTTTGTTTAGCAAGACGGTCGCGACGCACCTGCTACTGTGTCACGAAAGTAAGACGAATGGGTACGCTGTATGGTCGTGTGAACGATTTTTTGTAATTCTCGTATTTTATGTTAATTGCCAGCACTGTGATTGACATTCATGCCAAGTTTCACGTCAATAGAATGATTAGTTTTTGAGATATTGCTATATATCTATTTTTATATTTATTGCTATTTCGAAATTAATTGAGCAAAGAATTTGCATAATGATGCACAAAGTCTTTGTTGATTACACTTAGATAAATTAAAATGTTAATAAACGGTAAAAAGGCTGCCAGGATGGCCAGGCACACTTGTTGAAGACGAAGCTGCCCATGCTCCGGCAGTTTATGGCCAGCTTTAGCGCTCAAACAAACCCTCTGTGCGGTGGTGGTTAGCCGGAAAATGTAATCAACGTGTCTGGCGGGTTGCTGGTTGCTGGTTTGCCGCTACCGCTACTACTGGTGGTCCACCTGCCTCCACCCCCCCCCCCCCCCCCCCGGGGGCGCAAAAAGCGAACAGCACCTAATTGTGGGCATGTTGCGGTGCGCGCGCGCCGTACTCCCGAAAATTCCCCAACACCTGCGCGACCGAACAACCAGTAAAGGAGGTTACGGGATGGAGCTGGGTCCGATCCGACCCGAGTTTGTGGCGGTTGTCGCTTAAAAAGGTGTCGATATTCGATGCATCATTCATCGGCTCGATATTGAAATTCAAATTCCGTGGCGACCCGCGCGCGCGCGTGCCCTGCCAGCCAGCTTTAATCCTCGCCACCAAACACCCTCCACTCTCTCTCTCTGTCGCACTCACCAACACACTGGTAGGCGTTTAAACATTCATGATGCTGAAGCATCGAGCGTTGGCTGCTTGCTGCGTCGGTCGAAAACCAAATTAATCCCTCCCTTCCCTTCGTGTGAGTGGGAAAGAGGAGAGGACAGGTGGTGCCACTAGACATGCCAGACAGTTTCTCGCCGCAACAACTCCCACGATCCTCCCACACGCAGGACGAGACATCGACCGGCCCCGAACCTTCTCGCTTCCGATCTAATAATCGTTTTCGTTACTGTCTCCTTCCGTCACCTTCCCCGGGTGCGGTGCAGTTACAGAGAAAGAGATTCGACAGTGGCATAAAGGATTCCTGAAGGATTGCCCGAACGGTTTGCTAACAGAGCAGGTAAGTACAGCCGGTTGCTCCATTCCACTTACTACCATTATCATCATCTTAATCTCATTTCTGCTCTCTCTCTCTCTCTCTCTCTCTCTCTCTCTCTCTGTCTTTCTTTCTCTGTCACTACCACTTCTTGTTTCACCTCTTTCCACACTCCAGGGTTTCATCAAAATATACAAACAATTCTTCCCCCAGGGAGATCCCAGCAAGTTCGCCTCGCTAGTGTTCAGGGTGTTCGACGAAAACAATGTAAGTTTGTGCAGTTCTCCACCCCCCCCCCCCCTCCCCTTCCTTTCTTCCCCGCATATTAGTCGCGTTCTGTTACAAACGAAAATTGGTACAAACGACTCCCAACTAAACAATAACAACAAAAAAAAAAACGACCGTATCGCGTGCCCGGTTTGCGGTATTGGCAACGTTTAACGAACGTGTCTTTCGGCGCTTATGCTGCTGCGACACCCAACTGCCGGTGAGCACGCTGGCGCAGCGCGCGCTCACCCTTCACCACTGCCCCGGCAACAGGTGGTCGAGCTTGACGAGTACGCACGCCACCTTTTTTTTTTTGGTTTTTTTTTGTTCGGGAGCTAGGGGGGTATTTTTGTGTGTGTGTGTGTGTGTGTGTGTGTGTGTGTGTGTGTGTGTGTGTTTTCGGTGAAAGTCGCTCTCATCCCACCCTCAAAATCCCCGGCTGTCGGTCACGGCAACAAGTCCCACGGCATTCGCGGTAACGGGCACGCAAGTGTCCGCCACACGCAAACCGTTCTAAAGCGCCACGCGAGGGCGTCCGGCTCGTGGTGGATTCCGGAGGAATGTGTTTTGCATTTGCCATCTTACACGGGGGTAGTTACTGCACCACCGTGGTCGTGGTGATGTCGCGCACGCCACCCTGTTGCTGTTGGCCTCTCTTTGTTTTTTTTTTTTTTTTTTGTTTTTGGTAGGAAACCTTGTCGTTTACAACCTTTAAACTGCCGTTTGCTTAATGCTCAGAAATTGAGCTTTTATCGACATGCAATACTGGTTTTTTTGTTGTGTTTATTCGACACCTGGTTACATAAATCAGTGCACATCATAGCATAACAGCAACATACTTTTTATCGATGCGCAATCATGTCTAGTTGTGTGCCAGAAAAAGAGCATTCGCTCGGAGCTCCATTTTTGTCCTTTAACCTGGAGAAACCGGCGATCGAATCACAGGAAATGCTTGTAGAAGCCTCTGGTGACAATGTCGTATTGGAAATCACTTGCAAAGATGGGTTAAATCGGTTCAAAGATAACCATTTTGACATAAGGGGGGCTTCGGTAATTTTTAGCCAACAACAAGGCACATTTTTGACGGTTTTTTTTGTGATGCAACCATTCAACTTTATTTTCTCAAATGAATGGCATATTAAACGACAACTTTTGAAGAATATTTCGCTCTATTTTGGGGAAGATTGGATAAAAACTGTATCCAGGGCACTCGAATTTATGAAGGTGGGTCTGCGAAAAGGTACCTTTTTCGTAGCTACGTGATGGGTCATCAGAACAATACAAATCGGTATTCTTTAGATAGATTTCTATGTTTATCTAAGGTGGCGAGCCCCCCCCCCCCCCTTGTAGTTGTATAATTTGCCATTTTTTCCACTTTTGGTAGCATTTGAACGCTGAAAAAGTGTTCACATGATGGTGCCGCGCATTGATCAATAATCAAACCGGGTTCGTCGCTTAAGTCTTCGGGGGCAACTCTTTTGATTCTAATCAAAGACGGTGCTTATCGTAGCTACGTGATGGGTCATCAGAAATATACAAATCGATGCTCGTTTGAAAGATTATGAGTTTATCTAGGTAATCCCGGAGAGTTTTTGTTGATATTTCAATTTTTCCATTTTTGACAGCATTATGAAGTTGAAAAAGTGACGCTTTTTGTCATTTTGCCTAAAGTCACGGTTTTTAAAGATTTGTTTAAAAAAAAGTATCAACAATTTTCATGATATCTCGACGGGACTAGCTGGCAAAGAGTGTACAGATTATGTGTTAAAAATTTCAAATCAATCGGTCCAGTAGTTTTAACGGTACTGGATGGGCACCGACTTTGAAAACGTTAATTTTGGGAAACGCTCTTCAAAGTAGCGACCTGCATTATAATTAATATCTTTGTCAGTTGTGCTTCGATTGGCCCAAAACTTTTACACAATACTCTTTAAAAGATCAGCTTGCAGGGAAAAATGGTAAAAGCATGTGTCACTCAAAACATCAAATAGCGAAGCCCCCCTTTAAGTGCCCAGATGCGTTAAAAGCAACTGAAAAAAGTTTAGGACCTCATGTTGGTGGTTCTTTCGGATGAGAATCATACGTTATCGTAAAAATAAGTTGCCCAGGAAGTAAGGAATTCATAAACCAGCCATTTCCATACGCTTACGAGCCGTGGAAAGGTTCAAACAGTTTGGAAAATGCTGGTGGCGATGAAAAGTGAATATATTTTGTGCATCTAAAAAGGGGAAAAAAATCGTTTGCGGTACCCAAAACCCCTGAACTGGCTCACTGAACTCACTACTGTTGGCATCTCTCTCTCTCTCTCTCTTCTGTTCCTCCTCCTCGTCCTCCTCGTCAACACAGGACGGATCCATAGAGTTCGAGGAGTTCATCCGGGCACTATCGATCACCTCCCGGGGCAATCTGGACGAGAAGCTACATTGTAAGTGTTACCTCCCCCCCCCACGAGCCGCGAGCCGCGCGTCTCACCGTCTTCGGCGGATTGGGCACCTTTTTTTTTTACATATTTGATTTTCCCGCGTTCAAGGGGCGTTCCGGTTGTACGACGTCGACAATGATGGTTTCATAACGCGCGACGAGATGTACAACATTGTCGATGCGATCTACCAGATGGTGGTAAGTGTAGTGGTGGTGATGGAGGCGCCACACGCCCGATCCCCTGCTCCTACTGTTTGGTGTTTTCTTCTCCCCCCCCTTAGGGCCAGCAGCCGCAGACGGAGGACGAGAACACGCCGCAGAAGCGGGTGGACAAGATCTTCGACCAGATGGACAAAAACCACGACGACCGGCTGACGCTGGAGGAGTTCCGCGAGGGCAGCAAGGCGGACCCGAGGATCGTGCAGGCGCTCAGCTTAGGGGGTGACTAACGGACGGACGATGAGCGGCGGGCGGACGAGCAGCAGCCCGCACAGCAGCGATCGTACTGCTACGATGCCCGGCACAACATCGAGATCAACCGCACCACCAGCGTGCTGTAGCGTGCTGATGTAGAACCGATGCCCCACCCGTAGCAGCAGCAACAACAACAACAACAGCAGCAGTAGCCCACCAATCCCCTTTCCCCCTTCCCGGGGGGCCGCGTGCGCGTGTGCGCGTGTATGTATGTGGTGAAGGATTTCCACAGGTTGCTCCTCCATTTTGTGTTGAGTGTTGGCGTGGCAGATCCTGCAGGTGGCTAGGAGTCCAGGAAGCGTCCATACAGTGACCTCTGAAGCGGAGCTGGTTTGTCATCAAAAGTCAGCTTGTTAGTTAATCCCCACCCACCCACCGGCACACAGAAACAACACATGCAAACACGCGCGTACACAGCGCGGAGAAAAAGGCCCCATAAAAAACAAAAAAAAAAAGAAAGGCTCAGTAACTGACGCACACCGCCACATTGTTCGTAGTCGTTACCTAGCTTGTAATGTGCAGAAACCAAAAACAAACAAAAGAAGAAAAAAAACTCAATGGAATGGATGGAAAGCAGAGCAGCTGAAGCTTCGATCGGTAATCGGGAAAAAAGGGAAATCGAAAACAAAGCAGCACAAACAAAACAAAGCAAAACAACCACACTAGCGCACAAAATGCAGTCAGCGAAGGAAAGGGCAAGCAGGAAGGAAGGAGGGGGAAGGGAGTGAGAAAGGGAGAGAAAAAAAGAAGAAGAAAAATAAGAAGAGGAAACCCGCCTCCCGTTTACGAAGTGTGTAGGTATGTGCGTGCGTTTGTTTTTCGTTGTTCTCTCCTTCTGTTTTTTACGCGACGCGCCAAACCGAGCCGAGCCGAGCCGCGAGTAGTTGAAAGCTGGTTTTAGCTCTTAGTGATGTTTGTTGTTGGTTGGTTGGTGGATGGTGGCACCGCGCCTAGCGCCGCCCGCCGCAATCTAATGCTAAATAATGTGAAAGCAATCGTTACAAGCCAAAACACACACACGTACACACCCACACACGCACACACATACACATTAAACAGACACCGACAGGGGCCCGAAGGGCAGAACACAGAACAAGACATACATGTTGCATATTTCGCAAAACTACCGCAACGCAAAACAACAAAGCAACAAAAAAAAAAAAAGGCAAAACACAAAAAAAAAACAATGTTATCAATCAACGTAAACAAAAACGTGGTTCGCTTGCTTAGTCGAGGGTCGGGTGGTGCGGCTGTGGTGGGACGCGAAGGAGTGCAGGAAGAAAGGAAGAAGCAGAAGAAGAAGGGAAAGAGGAAGTAGCAGAAGAGAGAGAGAGAGAGAGACAGAGAGGGCAAAAGAGGGAAGACCTGGGGAGGGGGGCATTGCTTAATCCAATTCTGATTGTTCGTTAAAAGAAAAAAAAAAAACTCGTGTTCGATCCTGCTCACCTTCCCAAGTGACAGTGACAGTAGTGAAATATTTGAACTCGATAAACATGATACTAGTGCAGTAACTAATCTTTAAGCTATTAACAAAAAAAAAACTACTTTGCAAGCAACAAAGCAACAAAACAAACGGAAGCGGACGAGGCGACGAGAGGAAGCGCGAAAACTCGAACGTCCGAAACGGGTGCAGAGAGAGAGAGAGAAAGAGAGAGAGAGAGTGAGAAAGGGAAAGGAATGTGAGATGAAGAATGAGGAGTACTGAAGAAAAACAAAAAACACTTACATGGCATAGAAAACAGACATCCATCGATAGACACTCTCTCGCATCGCAACTGGTAGCCAGATCGGAAACAGGAGCAACACACTCGTAACACACACGCCAAACACACCAACACATACATGCAATACGAACAAACGAACAAAGCAAAATGAAACACGAAACAACAACAAAACACCGATAACACTGATAAAACGAAGGCAATCAAAATATGCCATCATCTTTGCAAACGCTAATCAAATTTTACCTTAGCTGCTTATTCTCAAGACTTAACCGGAGGGGAAAGAAAGGATGTGTATGTCCTGTCTGGAAGGGGAGGGGAGGGGGGCCCGTGGGCGTGAAGGAGGTTTAAAAACAGAAAAGAAAAAGAAAAAAAAAACAATCAAACAATGGTTGGTTGGCAATAGGTTGTAGCTGAGTAACTGAGTAACTTTATGTGTGTTTTTCGACTGATTTTGATACGGCGGCGCCCTGGGGAATGGGTGAACTATTGTTGCGGGGTGGGGCGGTAGGTGGGGCAAAGGAGCGAGGGGGGCGGCGATGGACGGGACGGTGGCAAGGATAGCAAGGACATCGGTGGCATTACCGGTGGTAACGGCAGCAGTATTAGCAGAACTTTCCTATACAGCTTTATGGTTGTTGCTTCTCTTTCTCTCTCTCTCCCTTATCTCCTTCTTTATCCTTTTCTCTCGCTCTCTCTCTCTCTCTCTCTCTCTCTTTCTCTCTCTCATCCTCTTTATTCTTTCGATCTGGAAACTGATGCTAAGGACACACCGTTACCAAGATCGTCTTCGCCGTAAACACGTAAAATCGAAACCGCGAGTTTAGTAACAAAGCCGAGCGAGCTGAATCGAGGGCAAAACTAATCAAACCGGTGAGGGGGAGGGGGAGGGGGAAGAAAAACTGGCAACAACAAAAAAAAACCAAAGCACACCAGCAGCAAGGAAAGACGAATATTTACTAAAACAGAAACCATTTTCCAAGTATTTACACCGACAAAACCCCGTTGACAGATCCGTGCGGGAAAGGGCAGAGACGGGTGTGCCACGAAGCTGACGAATGCAAAGTGTCTTTTTTTTGTTGTTGTTGTTGCTTTTTTTTATTATTATTCTCGAGCAACAGACAGACAAACGGCAGACAAACGAGCCGAACCGAATCTCGGTACAACTCCCAATCACTGTCACAGTGCGTGACGAACGCGAACGCAAAACGAACACACACCATCCTCCCACACCCACACACCCACACACACACGCAGGACGTAATACGGCAGAGGGGAATTAGGACAAAAATGAGGGAGGACAGAAAAAACAAAAAACAAGAAGTTTGCCAAAAATTGTAACCATTTGTAATAATAAGGTGAAACGCACACACGCGTGTACATGCACAACACCACACTGACACGGACACCACGGGGAAGGGAAGAAGGAGGAACAGATGTTGATACCAGTTTTTTACGGGGAGGGGGTGGGGGGACCGGGACGAGACACCAATCGGGCGGAGGATAAACCCTTCGGTTTGGATTTTTTGAGCGGGTGTTTTTTATTCTGGTTGTGTTTTGCTGCGACTGGACTTTCCCACCATTTGTTTTTTTTTTTTGTTTGCCAGGTCCAGTTGTTGCTCCTGCGTCGCCTCCCTCCCATCTCCGCCCACCGTGCGGTGGGGGTGTAATGGGGCGTTGACGGAAAGGTGGGCAGCGGCGAGAGGTGTATGTGTGTGCCTGTGCGTGTGTCTGTGTGTGCCCTGCGCTCTGCAACATGCACACTGCATGCACTGCACTGTAAAAAATAACTAAATAAATAAATAAATAAATAAATAAACGGCTTACACCACATATGGTTTACACAGTTGAGCATTACAACTTGTTATATGAACATATTTGATACTGGATCACTTGCGAGAAGGGGAAAAAAAAGCGAGGGGAATGGAGAGGGTGGAATGGGTAGGAGAAGGAAAATACAAAAACAAACCTCCCCCTCCCCCCAAAAAAAAAACAACAACAACGGAAAAAATCTAATCTAACTGTTACTAGCAATATATTATATTGGAGGAAGGAAGTAAGGAAAAGGAAGAAGCAAAGCAAGAAAATAAAAGAGAGAAAGAAAGAGAGAGAGAGAGAGAGAGAGAGAGAAGGAGAGAAAGCGGGGACGTGCAACGCAACAAAGCATACAATTTTATCTTTGAGATTAACGCAATGAAGCAATCAATATGTAGGTATGGTCAAATCAAAGAGAGAGAGAGAGAGAGAGAGAGAGAGCGAGAGAAAAGCTAGAGAGAAGGAGTTGTGAAGCGAGCATGGCGGGGCATCCTTCTTCATTCCACTCAATCCCCTTCCGGCCAGGGAGTGTTAACCCTTACAGTATTATTCGGGTGTTGTTACTGATGCCCGACAGCCCCGGAATCGAGTCCCAAGGTACGCTCTCTCACGATTTTCCCCCCTCCAGCGCCACCCAGCGACGAAGATGGTCTCGAAATCCCGGAGGCCAATACGCGTCCGGCCCTCGCTTCTTGTGTCCCGCTCCCCCTCCCCCCCCCCCCCTCCTCCCTTTTTCTTCTTCGCTTCAGTGCGCCAGGTGCGGGCGGGCAAGTGGGAGGGAGAATGGTTCGGGTGATTTGTTTGGGGTGGGGTCGGGGGATGGGAAGTGTAGTGTATGGAGACGAGTGTTAGATGCAATAATTTACTGCGCTGTTTACCGCGTTTACGTGAAAGGGCGATTTAAACGAAGGAGGAAGAAGGAAGAAGCAAAACAAAAAACACAAAACAAAATATATTAATAACAATATTGATGATGCTACTACCCCGGGTGATGGCAGTTGGCGATAATGATTATGATGATGATGATGAGGATGATGATTATTACGAATACTATTAAACGAATCTAGCAAGCAAGCAAGGAAGGAAGGCAAACAGAATAAACACCAACAACCAAAGCAAAGCAAACATAAATAGTATTTCAAACAACAAAAAAAAAAGAAAACAAAACAAAAGCAAGCGCCACAGGCAAGCAAACAAAACAACAAAATAACAAACCAAAAAGTCCCAAATGCGAATAGCGTTTCGTTCATACTTGGCTTAACAGTAAGTGGGAATAGTCGATGGGCCTGCGGGCGGGGGGGGCAGAATGAACAGATGTAGGTAGGCGATGTTTTCCCGCCGTAGCAGGAGAGCAACGGAATGAGAGAGAGAGAGAGAGAGAGAGAGAGAGAGAGAGAAAACTGAAAATAAAAAGTGCAATCAATGGAAGAGCGTAAGGGAAGAAGAAGAAGAGAGAGCGAGCGGGAGAGGAAGAACAGTGGCAAGTGTGTGGAGCGCGAAAAACGATGGGCCTGTGCGAATGGAGTGTGGAGTAACCGAACACGAACAATGTCCTATCCGAAGCAAAACAAATACCAAACAAACAAACAAACAAAAAATCGAACGGCGAGTACTGCTCTTCAAACACGGCAAAGCGTGCCGCAACAGGCGCGTAAATCGAATCGAAAATGCCATCAGGGTAAAAAGACGAAATCCAACCCATCTAAAACTACCATAGTGAACTAACCAGGTGCTGCGTTGAGAGAGAGAGAGAGAGAGCCGCACAGCACAGCAACCATGATACATGATTAACCGAAAACCTAGCAAACAGAAGAGAACAGACAAAATAATGTAACAAAGGGGGGGGAAGGGGGAAGGGGGGTCGAAGGGATGAAGGAAAAAAAAACAAAGCAGCACTAACAAAACACAAAACGAAACAAAACGACAAAATCAAAGCAACCCAGTTACATCGCACACCGAGCAAGGCAGCCAGCAGTAGTAATCCAAAAAAAAAAACCAAAAAAAAGAACACACCGCTCAACAGCGATGAACAGAAGGGAATAACATATTACCGAACATTCCAGGGAACTAAATCCAAACCATAACAACAACAAACAACAAACAACAAAAACAGCAACTACTACTACAAAAAGAGTCCCTCTTCTGTATCAATACACTACTTGGCGCTACTTGATGATCCATGTTATGGATAATAAAAAAAAAAAAAGGAAAAGCAAAACGAAAACCCCAAAACCAATAGCCGATATGCAAAAAAAAAAAAAAGAAACACACACAGCTGATTGATCCATTCAGCCATGTTTAAAAGACTACACAGACAGACACAGACCCGCACACCGATCAGCATCACGATAGCTACCATCAACGGTGCTGCGGTTTTGCGGCCATCGGAATGACGCCCGGACGGTGCCAGTCCTTCCAAAATGCGCGCAAATTACACCCCCCCCCCCCCCCCCCCCTTTCGCCCGCCACCCCGTAAAAGTTGAAAGGGTTGTGTTACAAAAGAAAAAACACCCAAGCGCGGATTAATCCAGCACCAGTCCCTTTGCTTCCCCGCTTGTACCGCTTAAATACTACACGTGCACACACACACACACACACACACTCACATGGGCTCGGCAGGACGAGTGGTGGTCGGTGGTGGTGGTAGGTAGGTAGGCACAGCACAACATTCCCTAGGACATAAACGGTTAATGCATTGTGTTTTTTGTTTTGTTTGTTGTTTTGTTTGTTTTTTGGGGGTATTTAAAAGACTGGTTTGGCCTGCTTGATCGTCCCGGCGTCACGCGCCACAGTAAGCGTCTACTGCACACTACTAGTTGCTACAATCCACCCCCCCCCCCCACCCCACCTTCCCTCTGCATCCCTTCTTTCATCCCAGGTGGCGCGAGGGGCTTCCGGGGCTCAAACTCAAACAACGACAAAAAACAGTCCACTCCACCACTCAACTCCAAACTCCCGTCCATGGCCCAAGGCTTCCTTTTCGACGGTCACGCTGCGCTGCGTCATGCTCAACGGAGGGAGGGAGTGGGAGAAGCGGGGGTTCAATGTGAAGCTCAATGGGTTTTAGATTTTCGGGGGGGACACAAACACTTTTCGGATGGATTTGCGATGTTCACCTTGGCAGGTTTCTGGCGCGGGGTGTGGCGGAAGGAATGAAGAGGCGAATGAGGAGAAGAGAGCGCCCTACGGGTTTTTTTAGTGTGCCATGAACCACCCCCCCCCCCCCCTCCCGCCCCTCTAATAAATCATTCCTAATCACACTCGCACTCCTAACAGACACTAACCTTGACCTTTGGTTGGGGTCCAGGGGGCCTGAGCATGCTCCCCCCCCCCCCTCGCAACATCACTCCTTTATTATCCGGCTAAGCTGAGCTCCCCCTCCCCCCCTCCCCCCTGCGTCCCTGACAGTCATAACCATTACACTCCTACATTATCGGAAAATATCTGCTTTATTAAGGCCTAACAATAAAACAGTGTATTTTAACAAAACAGAAAACTAAGAAGGTGCCAAAGAACGAAACGGAACGAAATCAACCCCTTTTTTGGATCCGTAGGATCCGCTCACTGTGTTTCCGCTTTTCTTTCAGGGATCCTGACAGCAACAGTACGAGCAGCAGCAGCAGCAGCAGATCTCGATCACCAACTGCTGTGTCACGAAAGTTAAGATGAATGGGTACTCTACATGGTCTTGTCAACGGATTTTTTTTAATTTAATATTTTTTGTAGCTTTTCAGTACTGTTCTTAATAACCATGGCAAGTTTTACATCAAAATGTTGATTAGTTTTTGAGATATGATTTATCTTGTGAGCTACTAGAAGCGAATTCTTCGTTTTTTGTTATTTCGAAATTTGTTGAGCAAAGAATTTCCATAAAATATGGTGTCCGATTGGGTAAAAAATTATCAACAAAGCGTTTGGTAACTCCGCTAAGCTAAATTAAATTGTATACAAGTGGTAAAACAGATTTCCAGGAAGGTCAGGAACGTGTTGAAGACGCAGAACGTCCTCGGTGACGCACAACGTCAATTAACAAGACTCACGATCAACAAATCCAAAGTTTAGTCGTCGATTAACAACTAGAGACCTTGCTAATGATATTAGCATCTACAGATAATTCGCTAATTACATTATGAAACGTTTTTTCGCCTCAAACGCGTCAGAAATCGACTGATGCCTCGTTGTTTCCAGCGACTAGCGTTGGTTCTGAGTGACTTTTTCGCCAAAAACTCCACTCATACCGTTCCAAACCCCCACCGTATTCGTTTTATTTAGCACCATGTGACTTCTGGCTACTAAAAAAAAAAAAGCTCAAGAAACCCCTCCGGGAACATCGTTTTGAAACGGATGAAGAAGCGAAGTACGAAAGGACCTGAAAGCCATTCCGAAAGTCGACTTTCTCCCGTGTTTCCAAAGCTGCATTCCATCGAAGAGTGGTTTACTTTAAAGGGATTGGACAAAATTGATTTGGAGGAGAAGAAGCAGAAAAACAAAGGCCGAAATCTTTCAAAACAAATCCAAATTCACTTTACTTTCCGCGTGACACAGCAGCACTATCTCGTAACTATTTAAGTCACCATTTTGCTACCCGACTCAAACCCACCCACATATTGTCATTTCGCTCTCCTCCCCCGGGGCTTTACGCCTGTTGCTGGTAAGCCGTCGAGATGGTGCTGTCCCGCACGGACGTGTAACGGACCGGGGACGACGTGAACCCGGTCAGGCCGGGTGTGTGGTGCAGCTTCCGCTTCAGGCACACCACCGCCAGCCCGATCACAAACCCAAGCCCCACCACAACACCGACCGACAGCAGCGAAAGAAAGATGGCGCGCGGCCGCAGGAAGGCCGGCCGCTCGTAGCCCGGTCCCCGGTGATCCTCGGTCGCCGGCAGTTCGCACACATTGATGAACGGGAGATCGGCAAGGTGGAGGGAGGTAAGCAGGTAGGGTGTTTCGCACCGGGCCTCCTCTTCCTCCTCGTCGTTGTCGTTGTCCTCATCCGAGCCGTGGAGCTGTTCGTAGCCGAACAGAATGAGGGCGGCCCGCAGCTCACAGTCACAGTGCCAACTGTTACCGGACAGTCGCAACGTTTCGAGCTGGGGCGCAGCAACACGGTCCGGTGCACGGTGCACGCTCGAGAAGTTGCTGGTGCCGGGTGGGAGCAGTAGATGCTTCAGGTCCGAGTGTGACAGATCGAGCTCACGCAGCTCGGGCAACTGATTGAAGATGGCCATATCGAACACACCGAGCGCACGGTTACTGCGGCACAGCAGCATCCGCAGTGCGTTCACGTTGGCGAACGATTCGACCGCGATCTGGCCGAGCCACGGCATGCTGCTTACGTTTAGGTGCCGCAGATTGGGTAGCGCTGTCACACAGAGAGAGCAGAGAGCAGAGAGCAGAGAGAAAGATAAGTAAAACGGGTTCGTCAGTTCAAGGGGAAACTGAGGGCAATTACCATACCTTGCTCGATGTGCAGCTCCACGAACGGGTTCTCGGCGAGATTGAGAGTGACCAGGGCCGGGGCCCGGTACACCGCATCCGGTACCACCGTCAGCCGGTTCCCCTGCAGGGCCAGCTCGTGCAGACTGAGCATACCGGCGAACACATCCTCGCCGAGGGCAGTCAGCCCGAGAAACGACAGATCGAGCGTCTCGAGATGTACGAGCGTAGCGAGCGCCCGAGCCGTCGCACCCGTCAGCTCACCGGCGAGCGGATTGTGAGCGAGCGCCAGTTCCCGCAACCCCGTCACATACCGGAACGTATCCACCGCTAGCCACGACACATTGTTATTGCTCAAATCGAGCGCATCGAGCGGCAACGGGACGACCGATTGGCCATCGAAGTGGCCGCGAAACACTTCACCCCCCGCCAGCACCTCGCCGGTCAACCGGTTCCAGCTCAAATCCACCCGGTACACATTCGGCACGTCCAGGAACAGGCCCCCAGCGAGCTGTTCGAGCTGGCAGTGCCGGCAGCTAAAGACGAGCGCATTCCGGGTCGCCGGTAGCTGCTGCAACCGACCGAGCCCGTTCCCCGACAACGTAAACACCACCTCCCGGTCCGGGTCGTCCGGATCGAACGAGCCGCCCGCTGGCCAGCCGGCCAGCATGTGCCGCAGGTTGCGCCGCGAACAGTCCAACAGATCGTACCCGAGGACGGCCGTCGATGCGTTCGCTGCCGAGCAGGCGCACCGTGAGCAGATGTCACTGGCGTCCTCGAACTGTGGCGACGACGACGGCGACGACGACGACGACGACGACGACGACGACGACGACGACGACGAGTCACCGTCTGGTCCCTGACTCATCGTCACCCGCGTTGGCCCACTGCAGGTGGCGATAAACGCAGCGAGCAGCTAGCAACAGGAACGGAACGGAACGGAACGAAACGAAACGTGAAAGTAGGCGCGAGCAAGAACGCCATCATTGTTCGGCCCACTACTTACCAGTACGTGCCTGGGTACCATTTTGCGGTGCGGTGTTTTTTTTCTTCTTCTTCTTCTTCTTCTTCTTCTTGTGGTGTGCCTTGTGGTGTTCTCGTGGTCTAGGGGTCTGGATCGGCCCGAAAACCCGGGCCCAAACTCCAGTGCTTCAGGCACGCACGGACGCACGCCACAACTGAACCCCGAACGTTCCGAGTTTCCACAGCCAGAGGGTGTTGTTGCTCGGTGCGCTTATCTGGTGCGCTTATCACTGCGAGTGGACGGTCTGATAACAGCAGCAGCAGCAGCAGCAGCAGCAACATCTAGTTTGCCAGTTTTTATCTAGCTGACTCGGTTAGCTTACCTGTGGGAACATCGTCCCTCGTCCACCCACTGGCGACTGGAGGGGTCATGGAGAAGAAGCATAGGGCACATTATTCTGGTACCGTGGTCCGAACCTCGCCAGCAATCAATTCGCTTTGCATCGACGCATCTTTCAATCAACCATTCTTTTGGGTACATCATATTAAACTACAACTTTTGAAGAATATTTGGTGCTATTTTGGAGCAGATTGATTGAAAACTTCATCCATGGCATCAACTTTATGAAGTCATGTCTTCGAAAACGTACTTTTTCTGGTGCCCTTCGTTGCTGCGTGATGGGTGATCAGAAATAAACAAATCGATATTCGTTAGAAAGATTATAAGTTTAGCAAGGTAGCCGCGTGATGGTTTTGTTGATATTCCTATTTTTCGGTTTTTGGCGATTTGTTTACAAAAAAGTATCAGCAATTTTCATGAAATCTCGACGGGGCTACCTGGCAAAGAGTGTACAGATTGTGTGATAAACATTTCAAACCGATCTGTTCAGTAGTTTTTACGGTACTGGATCGGAACCGACTTTGAACTCGTTGGTTTTCAATCTCAAGATCAATGTGTAACTGTGGAATTCGTTCATTGTGACCTTGTGGTTCTATAAAACAACGCGTGTTGTTGGGTATTACAGCAAATAGTTCGTAATTCTCACGGTCAATAAATTCCATTGCCAAAACAGAAATCGCTACACCAAAGCAGACAAGAGCGCATTCACAGTGCTGCGCCGTACTTGCCCCCCTCCAAGACTCAATTCCCGGAATCGAGAGGCGTCAGCGCCGATGGCTGAGCGGTCGATGGCGTCTCGCTGTACTGTAATGGTCTCGATCGACGTTTAATTGTTTGGGGAATTCCCTCATTATGTGACCATGGCTCTACTAGACGGGAGCCCAGCAGCGCAGGTAGACTGCGAAAACGTAAACAAAGTCGTAAGCTAAAACAAAACGATCAACGACTACGCTGCGAATAGCGTACCAAAGCAGAAGAACGGTAGCTGCTGCGCTGCACTTGCCCCCCCTAGAAATTCCCGGAATCGATCTGGGTCAGAATCGACTCGGGGCTCGCAATCGACTCCGACTTTTTGCAGGCGGTTGTGGTGCGATTCCAAGCGCTCATTATTAGAGCCTTGTATGAATCGCGGATTGAAAATAAAAACTCTGCAACTTGGCCAGTTTTGCTTCGATTGATCCAAAACATTTTCACAACACTCTCGAAAGGAACAGCGCAATCAGGGAAAAATGTTGAAAGCATCCTTAAGGCAAATATAAGCGCTGAAATTACCAAATTAACTCCCCAATACAAAATGCCTGAAAAAAGGGTTGCTTTTTGTATGCGCGAATGAAGGTGGACATTTGCTCGATATCATATTATGAGTTAATCATCAATAAATGACATAGAATAACCCAAATTCAAACTGGTTTATTTTCTAAAATCGACAGAAAAATGACAAAATTATTCAACATTTAAATGGCACACCCTGTAGGAAAAAAAGGCAGCGCTGATTGATGTTCCGTTTCTATTTATATGCTCTATAGTAGAATTGTTTGAAGCCAGTAGCCAGTTACTATTGTATTTTCCTTCATCATTTCGGTAGTAGCCGCAAACTACCACAAAACCAAAGACAATCGCACGCGCACACAAGAAGGTATTGCGTTGGGTAAATAAATGTGTTCAAACATATCGAAACTGATCCAAATGATTGGCGACACGGCGGACATCGTCCTGCGGACCGGGGTGTCGTCTTTGCACATTATGACATTCGCAGTCCCGCACCAAACCACCAGAACGCCGAACGCGGGAAGCGCATGCGCCTTCTCTCTCCCTCTCTCTCTCTGCAGCAATGAAGAGAAGTAAAAAAAAAAGCACCCTCACGGTTGCCATTTCATTTCCCAGTCCCCTTTTGGCGGTGACGGAGCAGGAACAAAGCTTACAGGAAGAAAAGATTGGAAGCGCTGCGTGCGTGCGTGCGTGCGTGCGTGCGTGCGTGCGTGCAATCAAGCGAGCAGATCGGCGTACGGGTTGGAGTACTCCTCGTAACCGGCACAGTCCGGCGACCCGGAGTGGTAGTGGTCGACGGCCGTCACCTCGAGCTGCAACCCGTTCGTACACTGCACCCGGAACCCGTTCAGTGTGTCGAGCTGGCGGTGCGCCTTGTACCCGTACGTCTCGAACTGGCTACCGTTGATCGCGAACTTGAACTCCTGCTCGGCCAGCCCGATCGCAAGCGTAAACTGTTGGTCGATGATGAACGGGAAGCCCCCGGTGCGCTCCTCCTGGCGGAAACTACAAGGTAAGGATGGAAAAGACGAGGGGCGTGGGGCGTGGGAAGCAGAAAAGGGAGAACGCAAAAACGTTAGCGCGCACGGCATGGCACCGCTCCCGGGCGGCGGCAGTCTGTCTTACTCGAGCGCCTCGCTGGCATGCGAGTTCCGGACGACGACGTAGTGCGGATCGAAACGGGGATTAAAGTGAAGGGCCTGCTTCCGGCTGCCGTTTTCGTGGAACTTGATGATGAAACCACCGCGCGGATTACCGTACGGTACGGCGGTCAGGATGATCACGTGCCCTTTGTTTTTCGGCCAAAAACGGAATGAATGAATGCAAAAAAAAAAAAAAAAAGAAGCGAACGCGGTGTGAGGATGATATTTACCGGGCACGAACGGTTTCGGCACATCGTTGGAGAAGTAGCACGTCTCGTCCGCCATCTGGATGGCCGGAAAGGGAAACGGGAACGATTGCCGGTGGTCCACGGCCAGGATCTGGTGTACGTCCTTCGTAATCGCGACCGCCCGGATGTCGGCCAGCGAACCCCGGATGCGGAACACACCGATCGGGCAGTCGGCGAGCGCAACGTGATAGCTGGTGTCACCGACCAGCACGTACACGGTAAACACATGCCCTACATGGAGAAGGGGGGGTCTGGATTTCGGTTCACACCATGGCACGGACCGGAACGCACACACTTACCGGGCATCAGCGTCTGGAGGGCCGACTGGCTGGTGGCATCGATCGGGGCCGACTGCCGTTCCGCTTCCACCCACTGGCCACCGCCGAGCTTCGAACCGACCACGACCCGTTGCTCGTCGAAGCGCACCGACAGATGCAGCGGTACGTCCGCATCCATCGAGCGCCCCGCCTGGAAGTCAATGTCCACGCTGCAGCAGACACACGGAAATGGAAAAAGGAAGTGGATTGCGATCGAATTCACACCTTCCCACCCCCGGGGCGCTTACCGTTCCGCATCGTCCAGCGATTTGGCCGAGAAGTGAAAGATGTGCCCGACGCTGACCGGGCTGGCCAATGTTCCGGCGAAGGTGGTCAGCATCGTGTACCGCGCAATCGTGACTGACTGGCCCTGACTGTTATCGTTATCTCCCGGGGGGGCCTCTGACGCCCTTGCCCGGACGGTTGAGCCTTTTTATCACCTTCCTATCAGGTGAGTCATTGCCCACACGCAGCTGTGCAACCGAACCGATACCCCGTTTCAGCCCGGTGTTTTCCCTCCTTTACCTTCCAGCCACCGACCGTTCGAATTCGAATTCAAACGTTATCCGTTACTCCAGCTCCAGGCGGTCCAAGCGGTAGGAACGAGGAGGGATATTGTGGGATGAATGTTGGGATGACTTACTTGGGCACTAATGCATGTAAATGGTATTCAAAACAACTTTTTCCATAAAGTGCAATGAGGTCTGTCGGTGGTGGTGGAGGTGGTAGCGGTTCTGCAAAAACTTCGGTCACCGAACCGAACCCTTCACCCTTCTAACGTTATTCTTACTCCGGCGCGCGCACAAAAATCGAAGGTGAAACCATTCCCGGCCACCAGTTTTTCACCTTTCCCTCGCTCAACTCCATCCCATCGTCGATGGACGGTACGATGCGGGTGTACAACGCGACGCTGTGGATACGGCTGGAGCTGAAGCTGAAGACGAAGACGAAACCGGGCAAGGGCGGCACGATCTCGAACCCGGACACCCACTGGAACCTGCACGGTGGCAACAAGGTGCTGATCCTGTGGGTGTTTCGCATCATCAACAGCTCGAAGCCAACGGAAACGATGAGCAAGGAGGAGGTTCGTTTAGTCCGCCTTGGTGTTCCGCGTGTTGGTGCGCCACACCGCCACCCCTGCTTAACTACCCGCTGTCCTTTGTCGCAGGAATTCTCGAAGCACACGGAGATGATAGCGAAGCACACGATCCCGCTGGAATCGGGGCTCGGCTGGCAGCAGATCGATCTGACGGGCGCGGTTCGCCAGTGGCACGGCGAGAAGCGGAACGATAGCTTGAAGCTGTTTGTCGACTGTTCCGGCTGCGGTAACCGGATCCGCTTTCACATCTTCGAGCACGCCACCAACCACCCGCACCTGCATCCGTACGGGCGGAACGAGCGGTTGAATGGGAGCAGCCGGAAGAAAGCGCTACCGGTGAAGGATGGCATCGGTGGTGGTGGTGGTGGTGCTGGTGGCGGTGTTGGTGGTGGTGGCTCGATGATGCGGCTCAAGTACCGCAAAAGCCAGGAGCAAGGCAAGGCAACGGCGTACGGCGAGGGTACGGAGGATGACTACAACCGGCCGCACCTGTTCGTCAGCCTCGCCACGTCGCAGGTGCGCCGGTTGCGGCGGCGCGCCCTCGACTGTACCGGTGCACCGAACGAGCAGTGCTGCAAGCAAAAGTTCTACGTCGACTTCAAGGCACTCAAGTGGGACGACTGGATCATTCGGCCGCACGGTTACTACGCCAACTACTGCAAGGGCAGCTGCCACCTGGCGGACAAGTTTTCGTCCGAGTACCACTACGTCATCGACCAGTACCGGCGCCAGGGGAACAGCGGTGGTGGATCGGGCAGCAGCAGCAGCAGCGGTGGTGGATCGAGCGGTACCGGTCCGGGCGGCGGTAGCTCCGGTGCCGATTCGGTGCCCGGTGGCAAGGGTGCCGGCGGTGGCGGTGGCGGTGGCGGTGCCGCTGGTGCCCCGGGTGGTGGCCGGGCGAGTGCGGGTGGTGGCGGTGGGCTGGCAGGGATCCATCAGTGCTGTGCACCGGTCAAGTACTCGCCGATGTCGCTCATTTTCTACGGTCCCGATGGGCGCATCATCAAGCAGGATCTCGCTAAAATGATCGTCGAAGAGTGTGGTTGCCCGTAAGCACTCCAACCCACCGCGCCGTATCCCGCCGTATCGCCTTTTGCCCCAAAAGCAGCTTGCTTAAAAGCAGAAATCCGCAACCAATGTTACAGCTTCAACCGCGCAGCGCGCAGCCGGCTTTCCAACTGCTAATAAAAAGCATTTCTGACCGATAACATGTTAACGTGGTTGCCTTTCCTAAAAGAACAGAAGCAAAAACAAAAAAAAACTCCAAAACGGGGCCAATATTTTAGCAGAGTGGATTGACGATTGTACCGGACATAGCCAAAGTACAATGCATTCAATGCACCATTTATCAATTATTTATTATGGAAAAGATTGAAGTTTAAGGCATCATGCCGAATGAAAAGAAGGAGGATTCTCCCAGCTAGCAATCGATGGAAGGGAGCCCAGCTAGCGAGCGTCGAACACTACCACTGAAACCGAGCGAGAAAAGCATCACAGTTAGAACTGCGGCGGGGCATCATGCGAATCAGAAAACGCCGGCTTGGGTGACTACTTACGGCGGCGAGTACGCTTCTTGTACATGATACGATAGCCACACTCGCGGCAACGTATCGGATCCTTCGGGCGCATTTCATTCTCGTGAAGACATTCTGCGGAAGAAAGAAATGGAACGGAATGAGCGATGTGGCGCTTCTCAACCGTTCAACGCAGGCCCCACAGGCCGTACCTCCGCAGACGTAAACCATCGATGTCTTCAGGACGGTATCGCGGGAGCTTGGTTCAGACATGCTGCTATCTGCTGCGGCTCGAAACCGGCTGCGAATTCTGTTGGAAGAAAGTGTCACTCAAGGATAATGTACAAAAGGATTCACAGCAAATTCACAGACTTACCAAAGGTGCAATAGAATTTGTACGCAAAAGGTTGAAGAGGAATTTATAAGTAAACAAAAGAACGCGCCTTTTGACAGTTTAACCCTTTGACAGTTGGGTATATGTTTCGAGCGCACATTTTTTTTTTGGATTTTCCTGCAAAACATAAAAGGTCCACACTAACACCAACCAAAAAAAGGACGCGTATGTGTGCGTGTCTCGCAGGATTGCTCGAATTTTATACCGCGTTCACAAATGTTCGAAATTTGACGGTCATCGACCTGCGTTTATTGGCAAAGGATTTAACAGCTCGTGATTTTTTGAAAAAAAAAAACGTTTTCACCGCCGCTGTTGCTGAAAATTGTTGGCGGTTTTGGGGTAACCCATTCCTTTCCGGTTAAAAATGGTTAACAAGAGCGGCACCGTGAAGCGAAAGGGAGTTGTTTATAAACAACGCATAATGGCCAGCCCGGCGCCCAATAGGAAGGAAGATTGGCGGCGGATGTTATCAATAATATTCATTAATTAATAATCGAGCATGTTGTCGGAGAACAGCTGATGCTTTTTGGGGGAAGGCCGCTCTTCCGCGAACCGATTTTGAACCGCGAGATGGGGACGACCGCTGTCGGGCGCTGCTGCTGTTATGTTGTGTGGCGCCCGCTGAGAGTCCCCCTCCCCTGCGCGAGCGACGGACGACCACGGATGTGTGTGTGTGTGTTCTTAGAAGAAGCGAAGAATGCAAGACACCTTGCTGAAAAGAAGAGGAAGAAGAAGTGACATTACAGAAAAGAAAAACACGGCGCACCGTCGTTGGGCGTGCGTGCGTGTTTCGGGTGTAAGTTCGTGTGTTTTTCGTCTCTGTGTCTCTGTGTCTGTGGCTGTGTGTACGTGTGTATGGATGCACGGCGGAAAGGCCTGGAAGGTGGTACGCACGGCTCCGCGGCTGGCCCGGGTTCTGGACCATCCACAACCTGCTGCTACTGCTCCTGCTGCCGCTGCTCCTGCTGCTGTTCCTGGTGAGCCACTCCCAGGCGGTGGTGCATAGCCGTGCCAGGAGCTACACGGTGCACCGTTTGCAATCCGCGCTGATCGTGTTCGTTCGTGTGTGCCTGCGTGCGTGCGTGCGTGCGTCCGTACAGAACCGTGAACCGTGAACCGTGAATCGGTTCCCCGTTGCACTGGTGCGCTGTGGTGTCCGATCACCGACCAGCTGCATATCATCTGGGTGTGCAGGTCACCAGGCTGCACCAGGATCGGGACGAGGAGCGAGCAGGAAGGACAAGGAGGAGCTGATAAAGCCGCCCAGCCTGGAACTGGCCACAACCTGTTTTCCTTCCCCCTGCTGCTGCTGGTGCGTGTTGGTTGCTGCCTTGGACGGGGACACATCGTGGCGCACTCGCTGCCCAACGTCGCCCAGCATAGAAAAAGGCCCACAGATAGGAAAGGAGAGACACCGAAGCCCGTGGCCCATGGAATTGAGGTTATTTCGCGCGGAGTTTGCCTAGAGTTTGGCTGGTTTTTGAACCCTTTTTTTCTTTTCTTTTGGTGAAAATGGTGCTACGAAACCGTGGTGAGCCGTGCGATGACAGCTTCACTCATCTCACCACACTCACGGTTGTTGTTGTTCTCCTGGAGCTGTTGTTGTTGATTTTTTGTTTGTTCTTGCAAATCCAAAATCCTTTTCCAAACCTCCTCTCAGGTGGCAGAGGAGAAAAAGAAGAACAGAAAGTGCGCGCGAGAGAAGTAGAGTAAGTGGGCAAAGGGGGAAAGGGCTGGATAAGGACTGTCAGAACACTAGATCCGGCAGCATCATCGTCGCCGCCGCCGCCGCCGCTGGTCACTGTGTTGTCTGCTCTGGTTCTATTGTTTTTGCAGCGCAATTGGCATCTCTCTCTCTCTCTCTCTCTGTGTCTATCGCTAGCCCTAGTATCTAGTATCTTTTCCCTGTAACTCGTGGCGTGAGCCACACAGCAACGCGGCTCCGCTTGTATAAACAAAACAAAGGAGGAGGCCCTCTCCCTCCCAACTCGCCACCACAAATTGCAACAGCGTCCCTGGTACCATCATCATCATCATTGTCGTCTGCTTCTTGTCTGCTGCTGGTGCGTGACAAGGTGACAAGGAAGAAAGAGGGAAGCCCTGCCTGCTCCCCAACCACCAAGCCACGGTGAACCGATCCATGCAACCCGCAGCAGCATAATAACACGGTACCGCCACCTCGGACGCAGTTGCCCCGCCCCGCTTTCCGGCCCGTTGGTGTCGAAACGCCGACGAAGAACGTCCCGGCACGTTGTGTGTATATGTGTGCAGGTGTGTTTTGCCATCCGTTCCGTGTCAGTAATACTTTCTGTGATTGTATCCTTCCTAGCTTCCTGTCTAGTTCGTTCGTTCGTTCGGTTTGTTTTTTTTGTTTTTAAGTGCACACTTGTAGTTGGAGTGCGTGTGTTTGTATGGGTGCGTGAAGAACAATCGAGCGGTGGTTCTGCTAGTGAGTGAGTGCAGCAGCAAACAAGGCGTCAGCAACATAGACAGACAGCGAGCGCACCCCCGCCAGTCCGGTCTCATCAATCACACAACGAGTAGAGCGGCAGCAAACCAGTAGCCTTCGCGAGGGGCCCTCCTATCAGCAGCAATCCGAGCAACCGACCGATCAACAGCAATCGCAGCTGTCGCCGCGAACCTAACGGTACCTACAGAAGAACGGCGAGCGAGCGAGCGAGCGCGTTGTCTTCCTGCGAACCCCCCTCCCCCTCCATCCCGTTCCCTGGCCAACTCCCCCCCCGGGGGGAGGGAAGGTTGGTCCGGTCGCCGGTCAACTTAGCTAAGCCTGCTGCCGCTCGTTACCGTTCCGCCGGGGGCCGCTAGGGAGGGCGGCACGGTCGGCTCAAGGACCGGATGTCGCTGGAGGCGATCCAGCAGCCGGCCAACACGGTAAGTCCGCGATCACGCCGCAACCAACCCCGCTCATCCCTTCTCTCTCTCTCTCTCTCTCTCTCTTTTTCTGTCTCACACTCTCTGGCGCCGTTCAATCATTTGTTTGAATCACGCTGAGTGTCACCGGAGTGTCCATCTTGGTGGCATAAAGAAGAGAAGGAAAGCACCTTGGCGATCCAAACCGATCCTGGTGCGCGTCGGCCCTAAAATTAGAACTTCTAACGCGGCGCAGCTAAAATTAGCGCCAATCGAAAGCGGAGCCGAGCGAGGGCGCAAGCCTAGCTTGCCTGCTTAGTTTGTGTGCACACAAACACAACACTACACGCCAGTACACGCGCAGGTTGCGCAGGCGCAACCTGTCCCGTGGCGTGGTAGTTTTCATCCCGTACGAATGGGGCCAATGTGACTGGACCCCAGCCAGGCTTCCCCCAGGCACCCAAGTGGGTGGTGGCCTGTTTACCCATGTTGCGCATGATGGTGTGGCCCATTCTAGGTCATCGGTCACCGGTGTTGTTGCGCACCCCGCTCCCTAGATGGTGATGGATTTTTGTGTCGCAGGCGCAGTTTAACCTCCGAAACACACACACCAAGGACACACACGACGGGCGTGCGCCCTCCCCCCCCCCCCCTCGCGTGGACGATCGATCGATCGATCGGAACGCAACGTCGGATGTCCTTCGATCGAAAACCCCCACGGTGGCCCCAAGAAGGAGAGGAAGAAGAAGATCACTCGCGTTTGACCGAGCCTTGACCGGTTGACGGAGGGCCACAGGAAAGGACCTTCCAGCTCTTCCACTTCCTTGGGCGCACTCGGAACTAGGCCAAAAGTTCGAACCGAAAGCCGAACCGCGGGGGCCTTTAAAGGCCATCAAAAGCTCTAATAAGTCGGAAGACGAAGGGGGATGGCGAAGATAGGGAACGAAACCAGTTCCTTCCAGCCAGCCAGCCAGCAAAACTAGACAGGCGAAAGTGTTGGTCGTTCCCTGTTGGCTGGCTGGTGGTATCCAGCGATTTTTAAAGCGCTGTTCGGCGGCGCATTTTTTTTCGGCTTAAGGGGTGCCACATAAACATAAATCATCTCGCCAACACCTTCGCCATCCCTTTGGCAAGCAAGCAAACAAGCAGCAGCATCCAGCACGCGGCCGTTTATGGCTGTCCCCGCCGTTCTTCGGCCTCTCCGCTCTCTTTCGTACTGCGTGCGCGCGCGCGCGTGTGTGCAAACTGTCGCGCGTGCCACCGCCGTCTCAGGTGGTTATGCTGCTGCTGCTGCTGCTGCTGGATGCCGTCTCGTACCCGCCCCTCTGTGCTACTTATGTTTATCTTCTTCGCCTTTCTTTGCTTCTTATGTTTTCGCGCGGTTTTGTGGCCACAGTGGGGGCTCAGGCCCCCCCTAATTATTCCCTTTTCGTTGTAATGCATTTGAAAGCCCCCGAAAGGGGGAGATGAGTCACCAGTCACCAGTCGCCGGACTGTCTGTTCTGCCGGGAGCGTTCAAAGCAGAGGATCATAAATGAGCAAAAACTCCCCATGTAACTCCTCCGGCACTGGGCTGCTGTCCACGGTAAAAGATGGCCGGCCCGTGCCGGCGCCGAACCATCAGCGCACAGCGCACAGCGCACAGTGTTTGGTGGTTTGGAGCGAAAGCGCCTATTTTTAGAACCGCCCAGAAGGGCCACAACGGCAGCGACACGGTGGATCGCGATTGTTTTGCGACTTTGCACGCTACTGCGCGGATCGATCGTTCGGCAGGCAGGTTATGGATGGTGGCCAAGGTCGTGGTTCACGCCCTCACGCTCTCTTGCTGCTCATATTGTGGGGGAGGATCGGGAAGTGGATGAGTGCTGATGGATGATTGCTCCAAGTAACTCGCATCCCTGGACGTGATGCTTTCTCTGTGCAAATGCGAAAAAAAATACATGATGCGAGGTAGCCGGGGGGGGGCCTTGCCCATCAAAACGAGCGAGAAAAAAGAAACAGAAAAAGAAAACCGAAGAAAAAGAAGAAGGCCTTGCACCCAAAGTAGGCCAAACCGACGATGGGTTCCCTGAGGGAACAGCATCCCCCTCCTTTTTTTGTACCCTTTACCCGGAGGGGTGGGGGGAGGGGGGGGGGGTGCAAAACGGGTTCGGCGTGTGAATGTCAGCCGCGGCAGCTGCTTTATTTTCCACCGAACCGGAATGGGTTGCGCTGGCTGGCCACCAACATCACCACCACCCCCCCGGGGGGGGGCGCTCGGACTGTCCTTCGCGCGACGGAAGAACACTTTCGCTTGGACGCGTGTGGCCTCCAAAAACCGGTGCCGGTTGGTGGTGGTGATGGTGGCCACCAATCGGCCACCACCTCCCCACCCCTTCACCCCCCCCCCCCCCTCCCCCTCTCGAACGTGTTGGAATTGGAAATCGAAGTGCAATTGGGAAAGCGGGCAGTTGCAGGTTGCACCGCACCGCTGAGCGGACGTACGCTCCCCACGCTACCCCGTTTTTATACTCCCCCCCCCCCCCCCACACACACACATACCCTTTATTCCGGACCCCCTATGCTGGTCCTGGTCGATCGGCGAGAGTCTCACTGGCGACGCGGGATAAAAATAAAAACCCCACCGCGGTGCGTCTCGTTTCGTTCAATCCGACAACTCATGAACCACCCCCCCACCCCCTCCCGCCACCCTTTTAGCGCCGGGTGCACGCACAAACCCGCGCCATTGTTATTGGCGGGCTCGATGTGCCAATTGCCGCTGTGTTTAGTTTTGATGTGCGATGTCAACACCGCGTTCCGTCACGGCGAAGGTGATGAAGGGGATGAAGAGGGTGGTCCACTGGTTGTTGGTGGTGGTGGTGGTGGTCGGTCCGTTAATGCATCGGTCGCCAGCGCCATTCATGGCCACGCGGCACCCGTGCCTGGATTTTATTGCCTTCATCCCCCTCCCCCCCCGGGGGTCCACCCCTTTTTCCTAGGCAAGGCCAGGAGCGGAGAGAAATTGGATGCACTTTTAACGATCGCGAAGACGCGGTCGGGTCTTTTGGCGGGCACATTTGTTGTTTGCGATGGTGGAGGCGATGAGTCATCGGAGAGACCACCTTAGACCACCCGCTATTGTCCGGTAGTGGACATAGTGCACCCCGGTGCACCATGTGTGGTGCAGGTGGTGCGCGCATGCTGGATCATTGTCGAGTGTCTACCTATTGGCGGAAGTTTTTGGGTGCTCTCTGAGACGATATGTCGAGTCGATCGAGAATCAGCTCAGCTCAGTTCGTTCTTCGTTGTCAAGCGAGACGTTGCTGCAACGCTGGTGATTGTGATTAGAACGCCTTGCGTCACTGTGTGTTTTTTGCATCTTTTTTTAAACTTTTGGTGCAGTTTTTTGTTTTTCTGTTCGGCTAAACCGTATGTCGCAGCGGCAACCACCGCAGGAGCTACCTGCCCATCTGCCACCCCTTTTTGGGGGTCCTTCTCGGTGGTCCGGCCTCGACCAACGGCAACAGCAGCGCCAGTGGCCGCCTCTGGCAGTGGTAATGCAGCGGAGTGGAGCGTGTAGACGAAGTAAACCAATAGACAGAAAGAGAGAGAGAGAGAGAGAGAGAGAGCGGGGGGGAGAGCGAGAACGAGGGAAAAGCGGAGGCGGTGGTACGCAGCAATAAAAGGTGGCCAGGCCAGGCGGCCAAAGACAATGCAGCGCAATCCATCCGCTTACCTTTCCATTTCGATTCGGCCATCACCGTGACACACCGATGTGGCGCCATGAACATCATCATCATCATGATCATCATCATCGTTGTCTCGTGAGGCTCCTGACCTTCCTTTCTTTCTCTCCGTTTTGTTTTTTGTTGTCTTTCTTCAGTGTTGTCGGAGGATTTTTGGTCTGCTGCGCCTTAAGGGGGGACTTTGGTATTTAATTTTGTTTTGTGACACATGCCGTTAACATTTTTATCTGAAAGCTGATCCTTTCAAGAGTATTGTGTAAAAGTTTTGGATCAATCGAGGAAAAGCTGACAAAGATACAAGGCTCGCAATTTGAAGAGTGTTTCCCTAAACGTTTTCAAAGTCGGTGCCCATTCAGTACCGTAAAAAGTACTGAGCCGATCGGTTTGAAATTTTTTACACATAATCTGTACACTTTTTGCCAGGTAGCCCCGTCGAGATATCATTAAAAATGTTGATACTTTTTTTAAAACAAATCTGTAAAGTTCGTTTTTTGTGGCAAAATCGCAAAAAGCATCACTGTTTCAATTTCAAAAATCTGCCAAACATCGAAAAATAGAAATATCAACAAAAACTCTCCTGGGATACCTAGATAAACTTATAATCTTTCTAACGAGTATCGATTTGCATATTTCTGACCACCCATCACGCAGCTACGATGGGCACCGGAAGAAGCATCTTTTCGAAGACACGACTGCCTAAATTTGATGGCATGGATTAATTTTTCAATGAATGTTGCCCAAAACAATACTAAATATTCTTCATAAGTTGTAGATTATTATGTCATTTACATGAAAAAATACAGTTGAATGGTTGCGTCACAAAAAATCGTTAAAAACGGGCCTTTTCTTGGGCCCGAAAATACCAAAGTCCCCCCTTAATAGGGAATTGCACGGGGCCCATGCGCCATGCGCCAAGGCTCCTCCTGCCAAGGCCTTCAGGTCTGCGACAGACGGCTCCAGAAGGGTTTTACAGAGTGAGAGAGATCTCCCATGGCCATTGCACGATGCCATGCGATCAGCGTTTCCTTATATTATGCTCTTTCATCTGATGTGTTTTTTTCTTCCTTCGTTTGCTTATCTCCATTTCCGGTGACATCGAAACCAACTGGACTGGATGCCTCCTACTGGCCGACTCCTAGCAGCAGCAGCATCAGCAGCGGAGCAACAGCGCAGAAGATGGAACAGTGGAGGTGGTGGTGAAAGCGAAGGACAGGTAACCGGGCAGGCACAAAAGGACACCGAACCGAACATATTGTCACTTAAACCTCTCTCTCTTTCTCTCTCACTCTCTGATTTGCAGTGGATGCCAGTTTGGGTTAAACGGTGGCTCGAGCACCCAGCACATGCCTGCGCTGCCCTCGGCAGGGGAGCAGCGCGCACTTCGCGTCGCTGCACCACCAGCAGCAGCAGCAGCAGACCCGCACGGTAGCACCGAGCATGATGGTGGTGGCCACCGAGCAAACACCGAGGATGCCGAGGCCCCCAGCAGTCCCCAAGGTGGTGGTAGCGGGCCGTCCACCGTCAGCAACCATCCCGCCGGCTCCATCGGCGGTGACGATCGCCCGGCAACCGGCAGCCGGCCGGCTTCGTCCTGCAGTAGCAGCTCCTCCTCCTCCTCCGACGTCCAGCAGCATCTACAGTCGATGTGCAATCTGTTGCGCAAAGAGGAAACGCTCAAGATGGTAAAACGGAACGATCGATCAGCGCACATCGCACGGGATCTCTTTTTTTTATACCACCACCACCACTAGCAGTAGCTGCTAACGAGCGCCCTCTCTCTCTCTCTCTCGCTGTTTCTCTGTGCAGGCTGTGAAGCTGGAATCGCTGCGACCGGGACGGACGCGCTACCTGGTGGTCGTGTCGCGGACGGTCGTACCGGGCAAGCGGGTACCGCAGGCGGGTGTGAGCACCTTCCACTATCCCTCGTGGCCATTATCATCAACATCACCAACATTGTCATCCACCAGCTCCATCTCCTCCTCCTCCTGTACGCCACAGCCAGCGCCACAGCCGCCGCCGCCGCCGCCACCGCCGAGTCGCGCTGGCCTAGACGAACTGTCCTTCGGCCACGGTGCCGTAATTGCTTCGTGCGAAAGCGTTCAATGTGATAGTAACAATACTAATACTAGTGTAAGTAGTGCGGGCGGGCTGCTGGCGGACGGTGGTGGTGGTGGTGGTGGTAGTAGCAGTAGTGTAGATTGCATCGACACGGGCGGCGCCCAACCGTCGGCCCTAGGGTTTTGGGCCCACCCGATGGCCGGTGGCGCGGTATCGGGTACGTCGCCAGGCCACTCGTCGTCCAACGGTGACAAGGATGTCGTGGAAAGCTGCCTGCTCGGTATCGACTGCAACGAGCGGACGACGGTCGGGCTTGTACTGAAGCTGCTAGCGGACACCTCGATACGATTAGATGGCGATGGGTAAGTGTGCAGGAAAGCTATGCAAGAACCATTGGCTAACCACTCTCGGCCGGCCGGCTTCCTCCCCCCCCCCCCCCCCCCCGTTTTGTAGTGGTTTCAGCGTTAGCTCCTGCGGCAAGCAGCACATCTTCAAACCGGTCTCGGTGCAGACGATGTGGTCGGCACTGCAGACACTGCACAAGATCTCGTCCAAGGCCCGGGATCACAACTTTTTCGCCGGCGGACCGTCCCACGACTGGGTCGCCTACTACGAGCGGCACATTGACTCGGACCGCTCGTGTCTGAACGAGTGGAACGCGATGGATTCGCTCGAGAGCCGCCGCCCACCATCGCCGGACTCCATCCGGAGCAAGTGAGTAATCCCGAGATCCCGCTGCCCCGTGCCCTGTGGCACCTGCCTGATCGTCTCGTTCTCTTTGCCACAGACCGACGAAGCGTGAGGAGACGGAGAGCGTGATACGGTCGAAGCTGAAGGAGCTGATGGTGTCGGTGGATCTGGACGATGTCACGTCCAAGTTTATCCGCGGCCGGCTCGAGGAGCTGCTCGATATGGATCTCGGCGAGTACAAACCGTTCATCGACGCCGAGATGCTCATCATCCTCGGCCAAATGGATGCACCGACCGAGATCTTCGAGCACGTGTACCTTGGCTCGGAGTGGAACGCCTGCAACCTCGAGGAGCTGCAACGGAATGGGTGAGTGGGATGCGGAGTGCGCGCACCGTCATCCATAATATCATCACTCACTCACTCACTGTCTCTCTCTCTCTCCCCCACTCCACTATAGCGTACGGCACATATTGAACGTGACGCGCGAGATTGACAACTTTTTCCCGGGCCAGTTCAACTACTGCAACGTGCGCGTGTACGACGACGAGAAGACGGACCTGTTGCGCCACTGGGACAACACGTACAAGTACATCTCGCGCGCCAAGATGGAGGGCTCGAAGGTGCTGGTGCACTGCAAGATGGGCATTAGCCGGTCGGCGTCGGTTGTGATTGCGTACGCGATGAAGGCGAACGGTTGGGACTTTGAGCGGGCCCTGCGCCACGTGAAGAGCCTGCGGAGCTGCATCAAGCCGAATAAGAACTTTATGATGCAGCTCGAGACGTACCAGGGCATGCTGGACGCGATGAAGAACAAGGAGAAGCTGCAGCGCAGCAAGAGTGAAACGAACCTGAAACTGGCCGGCGCGAAGGAGGGTCGTTCGCTGCCGGGCAGCGAACCGACCCCACTCATCCAGGCACTCAACGGTGGTAACAGTGGTGGTACGGTGGCAGTGACGGCTGGCGGGTCATCGGTGGTACCCGGTGTACGGCACCGCCCGGCACCGGGTGAATCGCTGATGCAACGCACCCCGCTCCCCGGTACGACAGATCGCCGAGCAACAGGGGAAGGAGGAGAAGGCGACGAACAGAGAGGAGAAACAAGAGGTGCAGATACGAGGGCTCGCGTGGGTGCCACGGTGGATGCTCGCTACGGAACGGACGAACCGACCCCCGGCACCGGCACCGGCACCGAACGGGCCGATCCGTTGGTCGATGTGGATGCGATGGTACGCGGGCGAACACGGAACCGTGCACGGGCAGTGCTGCAGGGGCTGGCTGTTGGGACCGCCCGAACGTCAGAAACGCCCGGTGCGACCGGTGATGAGCCCGTTGGACGGCGGTCAGGGTTTGCCGTTCCACTCGGGCTCGGCTGCCCCTGGTCCTCTTCCTCTGGTCGGCTTTTGGCGAGCAGCAAGCGGCACAAGAGCCTGTCGCCGGATGTGCTCCAGCCACGCTGGCCCTCGGTATCGGGCGGTGACTCCGGTGCCGTCACACCGCTCGGTGGCAGCTCGGTGGTGGAGAGCAGTGGCGGTGACAGTGGTACTACGGTTGGTGGGGGCCGGCGCAAGCACCAGAGCTTCTCGCTCGAACATCTGCACGGTGGTGCGCTGGAGCTGCGGTCGGCTGCCGCTGTCGCTGCTGCCTCCTCCTCCTCCTCCTCGTCGACAATGGCCGCCGGTGCGGAACCGAAAACGATACGCATGCCATGCGGGAACGGTCAGAACTACAGTGTTTCGCCCAACCAGATCGTGCACCTGCAGGACAAGCTACCGTTGGGTGGTGGGCGCCGCGGTAGCAGTACAAAGCCGACCGGCGTCAACATTAGCGGTATGTTACGGTGGCAGTTTCATGTGGCACAACCAACCACCACCACCAACCCGCCAGCGCACAACAACAGCAACGAGCACTCGAGAAAACAGCTAATCTTTCACTCGAGCATCGTTCCCGCACACACCGATCAACCTCGTGTTGTGGTCACTGCTGGTGGCAGCAGCAGCAGCATCACGTTCCTCACGGTCAAGCCATCCTCAACCGCATCGGCAGCATCATCCTCCGTGTCAACCTCAACCGTGCCATCGACCGCGGGGCTTGATCCCGTGCCGGTTTCGTCAGTGAGATCGATAGTCAGTGGGCTGGAGTCGGTCAACGTTGGTGACTCCAGTGCCACCACCACCACCTCCATCGCCGGGAGTGGCAACATACCGGTGGCACCACCTCCTTCGTTGCCTCCGGTGGAGGTTTGCTCCGGTGTCGGTGGTAGTAGTGCGGCGATACCGATCGGTTCCGTAGCGGCAGAGGCGGCCGCCGTTGCTGTTGCGGCCGCAGCCGTCTCGGTGGTAAAAACCAAAGAGCAATCAGGCATCGCCGCCACTGCTGGCACCGGTACCGGCACCAGTCATCCAGTGCAGTGGGATCCCGGCGATGCCGATCGTCTTCCCACGGCGACAATCTGCTGGACGTCCTCGACGCAGATCATACAGCAATCCTGCACACTAACACCGTCGGCGCACGAGCCACCATCGGGCACGGCAGGCTGCAGCAATAGCAGCAAACCGACTAGAGCTACTAATACCAACAGCACCACCGTATCGGTGGCACGGCAGTGTTCGTGGAGTGGATGCGATGCGACCGTTGGTGGTCGGCCGGTGTCTAGCAGTGACAGCGCCAGCGTATCGAACGTCGCTCACTCGGCTGGTGGCGGGTCGTGCCTTACGCGCAACAGTTCCTGGGGCCCGTGCGATGTCGGTTCGGTTTCCAACCGATCGGAAGCCTACGAGAAGGACGAAATCCCTTGGCATCCGGGCACGGTGAAGCGGACGAAGGAGCGCATCGAAGAGCGTACATCGGTTGCGGCAGCGGCAGCCGTTGCTGCACCCCTCGGTAACACTGCGCTCAGTGATGCCTCGATACCTGCGGCCACTTCCTCCTCCACGATCAAGCTCGTCTGCAGCGAGCGGTTGCACACCATCACCGGTGCTACCCGGGACCGTCCTGGCAATCGAAAGCGCCGGGGAGAGAACGATGGAACGGCGAAAGAGGACCCAAACACGGCTGTGGTCATCGGTGGGTCACCGGCGACGAGTCATGCCACAGGTACGGCCGCCAGCACGGAAACGCCAAACAGTTTAAAGTCCTTTGCACGACTGTCGGCGTCCGCTCCCGATTCCTACAACCTGTACGCGCATCCTCACCGGCCTGAGGCTAAGCTGCAGCAGCCAAACGACGCAAGCCCACCCACCACCACCATTGCGGCCGGTTTCCGCACCGGGGTTACGGAGAACGTTCTCAGCGGGTTCCCGGCCGACGACGCGTCGCACACGGCAACGACCACAACGCACACGGCAGCCGGTAAGGTGCGCGATCTTAAAATGAGCTTCGAGGCAAAAACGGCCAAGGAGCGGCGGAAGGAGGGGCAGAAGAAGGTGCGCTCGCTACCATCGTCCCCGGTGGCGGTCCATGTTGAGCTCGGACAATCGAAACACTCCCACGGCCCGGCCGGATGTGGTACGGGGATCGTCGTGGTCGCCAACCCGGCCCTACCCACACTAGTCCGGCAGCCATCCTCCGCCTCGTCGTCCTCCTCATCTTCTTCATCGTCGTCGTCGTCATCCTCCTCTTCATCCTCTGCGTCCTCGTCGTCGTCATCGTCGGCAGGCTCGTCGGTTTCATCATCAGCTGCAACCACCGCGACGACAGCCCTCGAAGGGACCCGTAGGAAACCTGCCCAGCAGCAGCAGCAGCAGCCCCCGGAAGATGTAACGGTGCGTGATCTAGTAGATCGGTACGAGGTGCACGTGCCACGACTGCGTACCAGTAGCAGCAGCACTACCAGCAACGCCACTAGCACCACCATGCCGCGCCAGCGTCCTCGCTCCGTGTTCGAACCGCTCAAGAGCAGCGCCCAAGCGCACTTTCCGCTGCAGGCTGGTGGCAGCAAGGTGGCTATGAGTGGAGGTGGTGGTGGTGGTGGTGGCGGCGGCACTGGTGGTCCTCTGATGCTGTCGCACTCAACTGCACTGATTCGGTCGGAGGATTTCTCGCGCCCACCGGTACCACCCATTGTGCCGCTGGTGCGTGGTCTCGTTCTGCCGTGCCTTACTGCGGCGCCACCTTCGTCACAGCAGCAGCACCAGCAGCAGCAGCAGCATCCGAACAATAACAACAACGTGGGCCAGCAGCACAGCAGCAGCAACAATGCGGCGCTGGGAAGCAGTACTAATGCTAGCAACAACAACACTACCACCAGTAATAACCATAACAACAACAACAACAATCTGAGTGGGGGTAAACGAATGCTGCAGCACGGCCGGACGCACCCACTCGCCAAGATCAATCCCACCGCCGCGGTCGTGAACCATGGGCAATATTACCACAATTTTCACTACTGCTTTCCGCAATCCGACCAGCAGAAACAACAGCAACAACACCCGGCGATCAGTCAACACCAGAACGCACAAGGACAACAGCAGCAGCAGCAACAACAACGGAATGGTGGTGGTAATGTTGGTGGTGCTACTGCGGCTGCGACTACTACCAGCACTACTTCTACTACTAGTGCAGCTTCTCCTGCAGCTATTCCTGCTGATGCGCCGATTCCCCCGGGTACTGCTGCTACCAGTACAGCGCACGTGTCGTCGCCTTCTGCCGTTGGCACACCCAGTAGTGTGGCCGCAAACACCTACAACACCATGTAACACGCGCACCGTGCGTATGCACGCTCTTGTGCAAGTTTGCTTTCGCTTCGCGATCAACTGCTTCACTACTGGCTGGTGTACCAGACCGTGGTCTGTGCTGAATGCTGCTTGCTTACAGTTTGTCACTACTGCTGCTGCTGCTGCTGCTGCTGCTGCTGCTACTGCATTTTCCCGATGGCATCACAACAGCTGCACTGCTCTGCTGCTGAACCGGTTCTGATTTTTCCGCTGTCGATTTAAACCCCAGAAAGGAACATTTAACTGCCCCAGTAGTGACTTGTGATCTCTTCCGTTCATTGTCTTGTTCATTGTGCTTGTTTTTTTTTCTTCTTTTCTCTATTCTTTCTCTATTTGAAGCACTCGGCTTTCTTTACAAGGCTCTACGTGTAACCGTGCGTGTTTGAATGTGCTACTATGCATTCGGACGCGGAGGGTTCCCACGTTACACTCGAGAGGTCGAGCGCTAACAGTTAGTTGCATTTTTGTTCTTTGAAATCGAGCATGTCTACAAATGCTATCGTAATTATATTATTACTATTATAATTATTGTCATAGTTGTAATTATTATCTTCATTCTTATGGTCATTAACATGTTTATTATAGTTATACGTTTTCTCGTTTGCACCGCGTCTATACGTACTAGGCTAATACCTATGTTTTTTTTTTTTTTTCGAGGCAATACTCTCTAAACAAGAAAGGGAAAGATAGGATAGGCGAAGAAAGATTCAAATCATCCTAGTCAAAACAAATGATCGAGCTAAACATTAAACAAATGACTCTGAAACTGAACTGAAGGTCTCCGCAGATCAGCTCAGTTTGTTGCAAAGTAAACAAATGAAATCGAAGCAAATGAAATGAACCGTTGGTATTATAGGTGGTGTAAGCCAATAAGTGCTAACAAGCGAAAAGCAAAACACAAACCCCTCTTTATGCTTCAGGAAGGAAATGGCGCGGTAAAAATCGAATAGATTTCGGATTGCTCCAAACGAACGACATCACTGACTAGCCGCGCGAACGGAACTAGTCCTCCTGGACTTTCATGTTTGATTGAACTAATGCTCTGTCTGCGTGTTTCTCTGAGTTCAGCCCCCACGCCCAGCATGACCCGGTCGTTTCGCTCCGAGCGACAAAAGGAATTAGAGTGCCCGAGGAAGAGTCCGACACTTTTTTTTTTTGTATCATTCTACCCTTTTTTTTTCTTTTGTCCCTGTTATCATTTTACCACTCAACCTGTGCGGGTGCAACACGGAAACTAGCTACAAACAACTACAGGACCGCGTGGCCGCGATTGCTTCGCGAGGGCAGTCCACTCTTACTAGCAGATTTGCTTGTTCTATTGCGAAAGGCAGCGAATAGACGAGTCGACGAAGGATGTAGCAACTCCTTTAAGAAGAGAAAGCTACAGAGAGAGAGAGAGAGAGAGAGAGAGAGAGAGAGAGAGAGAGAGCGAAGGTAATGCGCGGTCGAATACACTGTTGTACTGCATCGTACCAAACCTGCTGTGCATACTTATACAGATATATACATACACATATGCATAAAAAGGAACAAAACCATGAGAAAACACTCTATTATATGGGATAATTTGATGAGATTAGCGCCAGGAAAGGGGAGGCAGGGAGGGGGGGGGGGGGAGGGGAGGAGGGTGAAACTCATGGCTTCCCGGTGGACCGACCACTCCGCCGCACCACTGCCCCCACTCGAAATGGCAGCTCATCCCTCTCCTCCCGGTCCCGGTGGACGGACGGTGCTTGCTGAGAGAAGAAGGTCCACTAGCAGGGAAGGCCCAGGGAAGCGGAGGGAAGCGCCAAGCTGACACCCCACCATACACGCAACAACAAAAAACCTACTGTAAATGGATTGTTTGTATTTAACTGAAGTGAGAGATAAAAATGCAAGAACACGAGACAGTGCAAAATAAATAAAACAAATGAAGTGAAATGAAAAACTAAAACAAAAAAAAAACTGAATCGATAGTTTGCGGACTCAAACAGCGGACCACCGGCAACCAACACTTGAGGGAAAGCGAAACACACAGAGACACGTCGTGTCGTGTTTAGACTAGAGAAGCTTAAACTTTATTCACCCAAGTGCCTACTACTACTGCGCAGGGAAAAAGGGGGGAAGGAAAGGGTAGGGTTCTGATGGAAGGGTGCAAGTGGCGTTGGGCTGGCCGGGACTGGCACCGGCAAACTCACATCCCAGAGTCCTTGCCCGACAACCCAGCGCTACCAAACACACACGCACACAACTACACCGAGACAACAGTCGGCGGACGGGTGGCGGGAAGGAACACACGTTAACGGGTAACCGCATCCGTTGCAACACAGTCCGGGTTGGTTACGGGTGGCACCTTTTTGCTAATTGGTTTTCTTTTGCTTTTGCTTTATTCTTTACAGACGGCCTGCCTGCTATGGCCGGTCTTTCTTTTTTCTTTTTTTCTAATCGAGGGCCGAGGGATTTCTAATATCGTGCCGCTCCGTGCTCGCTTCACATGTGATGCTGCACCTTGCACTGGCGCAGTGCTTCGTTAAAGCCCTCGCACAGCGTCAGATCGGACTGATTCTGGGCGCAGGAGATGAACTGCTTGATCTCCCAGGCGCAGGGGCCACCCTCGGTGGTTGCCGCTGGTGCCACCGCGTACTGCTGCACCGGGGCTGCCTGGGCGGGGGGGGCCGCCTCCTTCGAGTCCGACCCACTGAACATACCGGTCAGGGCGTGACCCACCGTGTGACCCTGCAAAGAACGAAAGAACGAACGAACGAAGCCGATGATGAGTTGAGTGGAGGATCGGTCTGGTGTAAGGTGTTGGCGGGATACGTACCACTGCCGAGCCGATGGCAACGCCACCGGCCGTCGCGGCCATCTGGGCCATCAGGCCCGGTCCCTGCGATGGTGCTGCCATCGGGGCGGCCATCGGTGCAGCGGGGGCCGCCTGCTGAACCATCGGTTGCCTCTGAACGGGGGCCGGTGCGGCGGCCTGTGGCGGTGCTCTAGACAACAGGGAAAACGAACAGAGAGAGAGAGAGAGAGAGAGAGAGAGAGAGAGAGAGAGAGAGAGAAAACAACATTAGAATCTTCTAGTGCGTCACGATTAGCCCAAGGTGTGTTTCCATAGCGCACGTGGTCGAGAGAGTGAGCGCCTCTCCCTTTCACCACCCCCTCCTTGCGTCACCTGTTTTTGTCGGGAAAACAGATTCCTGTTGCTTGTTGATGTTGGACCCATTATTGTGCGCCGTATATTCAGTCAGCAAACTGGGAATGTGTGTGTCATCTGGAACATTCTAGGCGGAACCAGGGGTTGGTGCAACAAAACAAATTTTCGCGCGAAACGTTTGCGCCGCAAACGGTGGTCGTGTTCAAAGGTCGCAGCTGTGTGACAAACTGTCAAACGGTAGCGCCAGCCCAAACACACAGTACTACGCTATACGAGAACGTTCGAGAATAAAATTTCCATCACCCGCACCCCGCCCGCATTATGATGGATGGAAAAACTCACTACGATGACAACGGGAAGAATATTCTCGCACACAAAAAACAACACCCCGATTGCCGCCAATTATGAAATTGCGGCCAGGATCGCCTGACTGCGCGACGACAAGGCCACGGATGAGTGTTTCGGCTATTTTCGTTGCCGATACAGCCAACACACAAGGCAGCAGATATTGGCCTGTCACGCCACCGGCGCAGCGGAGGAGTCCTTTGTCGGATTCTGACTCAATGCCCTCCCGCGATCAACCTTTGCACGGCACGGCACGGCGTTGCGTCTTGCATCAGCCTCGACCCGTTCGCACGGCCAGGACAAACTCCACCAACCCGCGGAACCCGCGGAAAGCGGCAGTTGCACCACGTTTCATCATCCACCGTTTGGGCGGGCGTTGCGTAACTTCCAGGTGCAGGTTTAACGCCGATTGCAAACACACGCACGGACGCGGATCATGCGGAAGCTGCGAGAGATCTTACCTGCGAGCAGCCGGCGGTGGCGATGCAGAACGTCCTCGTCGTGGCATTTTTTTTTTTTTGGTTTGATTTATTTAGCTTTGCGTTGAGACTGTGATTGAACCGAACGGGGGTTAACACTCTGGGGCACTTTTCTCGTGCTTTTGATTGTTGTTACACTACAGGACTTATCGGATCACTTCAAGGACCACGTTGCTTCTCAAATCGTTTTCTCTGGGCACTACTACTACTGTCGTAGCTGATTGCACAAACGTCTGCGGACTTTTGTTGGTAGCACTGCCGCTTTAAGTATAGCGCAGTGGCGCCTAGGACAGGGTGACAGTCGATCAGCTGCGTGGCTGCTGGGAAACATATATTTTTTTTAAAAAAAAACGCCTTGCCAACTGCTCTGTGAGCTAGAGGTGTATGTATCAGCTGAACGCAAGCACTGGAGGATGCCAAACATTCACAATTTGACGAGTGCAGGCGCATATAAAACATAAAAGGACATACCCGGTTGGGCAATATTCGCTCACGCGCCAATCAAAGTCTCCCTTTAATGTTTAATAGGAAGCTAATAGGAGCCTAACAGGAAGGAAATCCTGATTACAGGACTTTTGCCCGCGTTCACATCTCTTACCCCGCGCTGGTGGGTATTTTTTGTGACACATGCTTTTTTTAACATTTCTCCCTAAAAGCTGACCCTTTCAAGAGCATTGTGTAAAAGTTTTGGATTAATCGAAGCAAAACTGGTCAAGTTACAGAGTTTTTATTTTGAATCCGCGATTCATACAAGGCTCTAATAAGCGCTTGGAATCGCACCAC